>NC_090923.1:546910701-547171703 GCF_040938575.1 Ambystoma mexicanum
TTATTTACACGATTTTCATAGTACTGAGCCATGTGCAGTACTTCTGATTGAGACTTCGCCTGCCAAGCGCTTTCAGAGGACATAATCTGTAACTGGATGTCAGGCATCAATCCACGTACAAATTTGTCGACAAACAGCCTTTTCCCTGACTCTGTGCCTAAGTCTTGTCCACTGAAATCTGAAATTACCTGTTCAAACCGATTGAAGAACTCAGTAGCACCCTCAGACTTTCCTTGGACACAGGCCGTAAGCTTTTCCCAAATGATTCTTTTTTCAGGAACTATAGTTTTTAATTTTACAATAATCCTATCAGGCAAAGTTAATATCAATTGAGGCGGTCGCTCGCCAGCTGGTCTTTCTCTGTCGAGCCTAACCATGTTATCCCATGTATCTCCTAACCCAGGTACATCATCTACAGTCCTAATCTGTTTCCACAAATCAACTGGCAGGAGCACGGGAAATAATAAATCAATATCACTTAAGGTGAATTCCGATGATTGTAAGACCGACTCTATTTCTTTATAGAACCCCGTCAGATTCTTTCTTATATCGGGAATAGATTGCTTTATGGTGTTCACTTCCTGTCTTGAGAACGGGACGTGAACAAACTGCGATACGTAATGTGCAGGAATGTCCACAGCGAGTATTCCTCGTGCAGCATCGGCCGCAATCTCAACTTTTGGGACAAATGTCAGAGGGACCTCTCTCATAGGCAACTGAGAAGTAGGTAGCTCCGAACGCTTACTAAGCAACAGAGCCAAATCAAGCGCTAAGGCAGTCGAAGAAGTATCAATCGAAAAGGCTCTCTTATAAACGCTCAACAATTCTGCGGGACAACAAATCTTTCTTTTTACACACTCATCCTGCAGGTTTTCTACCATAACCTGTATAACTTTCTTTTGCATTTCTAACGTATACTGACCATACGTGTCATAAACCTCATCGGGAGTTATCGACATATCCGAAATCCATCTTATCACATCCTTTGTACAAATTTGCGCTTCCTCACCTTTTAATTCACGGCGAGGAGAAACCCGTTTCTGTAAGAACATAATACCTAAACTATCACCATCTGCTTCTTCATTCTGTAACTCTTCCAACTCCCTCCTATACACAAAACTCCTCTTGACATGCTCATATACTTTCTCTGCAGTATCTCTGGACAATGCTAAGGCGTTCAAATCCCATAACCCTTGTGGGAGATCTACATCGTTTAATCTATTCCACATTATACTCAAATGAATCCCTAACCTTTCAATAAAAACATTTTTTCTCAGAAATATTTTTTAAATTTTCGAGTGTGGAAAAAACATCAGCTTGTTCACCCTTCTCCATACAATGTTTAGCCCAAGCAATCAATTCATTCTTTTTATCTGGGGACACAGTATTACGAGTCAAACTCTTGATCTTGCACCCTGGTCTACTACAAGCGATGCAGAATCACTTGGAAGAGGAAGAGTAGGCACATTCTGAATATCAACAGGTGGAGGCAAGGGGGCAGGCAAAGGAGCGATGGCTGGAAGAACCGGAAGAACAACGGGGAGGACCGGAGGAACTATAGGAGGAGGAATAACAACAGGAAGGGGCAAAGCACCAGGAGGAGGGATGTACGGGGGTGGCGCAGGGGCATCGGGCCTTCGTTCATGCAAAAGTTTATTAATCAATTCATCTGATGTATGAAAATCTTTTGAAAGGTACATTTTTTGAATGCCTAATTGAAACGCTCTGTCCGTGTTCCTAACTGACTCCAATTGTTTATTTTGATCATATAACCGTGCCTTTTCGACACTCGTCATGTCGACGCATATGTTTCTCTCTACTCTTTTGTTGCTGCAAAGCTTCTGTTTTCCAACTGTGCAATGCGTCAAATGCTGCAGGTCTAGCCTTTTTCTTTACCAATACAGACTTTAGATATTCTATACGAGGGATTTCAAAGCTACCATTGGTTGGCCACCGAAGATTAGAGTTATGTCTGGTCTGTCTGTGCCAAATGTCATTAAATGCTATACTACCAAAGCCTTTCTTACAGTACATAGTACATGCCGGCGACCCTTCTTGTGGTGTGGGACGGCTATCTTACAAAGATTGTCTGTCGCTGCTGAATAATAACCTGAAGCAGGCAGACATTTTCCCAGGCATATCAGAGTTCTGGTGTTACCTGGTCAAATAATTGTGCTTGCGAGTACAATGCGCCAAATTCAAATTGTCAGGGTTAAATTAAGAATCTGGCCACGATTCACCTGACCAAAGGACTGGGAGGCCCGATCGGGTTACTAAGGAAAATTCTAAGGACCCACGTGTCTGGTGATTTCGGCAAATTTACCCACCTCGATATATGGACCCTCGTCAAGACATCGTCTCGGGCTATAGCTCACCGTTCGGGGATCGGATCGTGCTGTTTTGTCGAGGAATTCACTTCTCGTCCAGAGGGGCCGTTTCTGTTGGCAGCGTCCGATCCCGGTTCGATAGCCGAGCCAACCTTCAAAGAGACAAAGTCGATCTTGAGGGTCCCTATTCGGGCGCCATCTGTGGAATCAGAAAATACAATATTATGGCTTTTACACCATGCAAAGAGAAATACACCGACACAGGCTTGTAAAGATTCCCAGAATCTTTATTGCAATACGGTACAGTTTACAAAACAAAGTGCACAAATAGCTATTTGGCAATCAGTACATCGCAGAGGCCACCAGCAGGGTTCAATGTGAGCAGTGAACAGGAATTGCTAGCTGGACATCAGCGTATTTATACAATTTCTTCATAACGATGTCCAGCCTCCTACAAGTTAATTGTGTACTGGGCTAGGGTCGCGCCAGGTTCATTCCTAATTTACATATTTCGTGCATGCGGTTTACCTTTTAATATATTTACTAACAAAAACTATTATTCTCTGGGTTTAACTTTACACTCTTTACACATTGCTTTAATGCAGGTCAAACAGATGTTTCGCATGACATGTTTAAATAGCGTTATTGTTCTTGTATACTTGTAGGTTAACATCGCCGATTCAAGTAATCCCCTGATCCCGAGGTCAACAAAGGACAAGGTCTACATGACCCTAACATGTAGCCTGCAGGCAGGTTGGACATTAACCCTCGTACAGAGGTTGAAGAGGTTAAAGTAAGAACAAGAGAACACAGGTCGGCCATTTTAGGCCACAGGGTGACTGTGCACGATAAACTAAAATGGCGGCTTTAACCTAAAATGGAGGCTTGATTCACTTAAGGTCGCGACCCTGCAATACGGATTTCTTCGCAAAGCGACTGGGCATAGGCCAACATATACAATGAGGACGAAACAATATTATATCAGTTTTAACAAGGGGGCAAAAGTTAATTTAGTCGAGACCTGAGAGCAGGAGTCTGGAGTTGGACCCGGCTGCTCCCGCCATCAAGGCACTGGCCTCCTCCTCCGAGGAGATCACGTGACGTTGATTCTGGAACTCAAAAAGTAATTTACAGGGATATCACCAGCGATAACGGATCTGCTTAAATCTCAGCAAAGCGTTTACGTTGTGCAGTCGTCTCCTGTTAGCAAGTGTATATGGAGAGAGGTCCTGAAAGAGCTGAAGTGTCGTGCCTCGGAATTGCACTGTGGAGGAGTCCCTGGCGGCTGCCATAAGCTTTTCCTTCTGTTGAAAAAAGTGCACCCGAGTAAGGACGTCCGGAAGGAGGTTTCTTTTAAGTTGAGTGGCGGAATAAACACGGTGAGTTCTATCCAACAGCAGTTCCTCTGATGAAGGGATATTTAAGATGGATCTGAACAGCGCCTCCACGTAGTCTGGTAGCTCCTGATCAGAAACCTGCCGGGGAACACCCCGAAGACGGACATTGTTTCTTCTTGACCTATTTTCAAGGTCCGCTTGTTTTGCCCAGACCTCCTCCAGATGATCCTCGATGGACCTCATTCTTTCGGTCAACACCTCGACCACATGCGCGTGCTCGCATGTCACATTTTCCAGCTCGTTAATCCTGGTTTCCAGGCCTGTAAGGTGTGTTGTCAGGTCTGCTAGCGAACGGGCCAAAGAGTCTTTGGAGGTTTTGATTTCCGATTTGATCTCTACCATGATTTCTTGCTTGAAAGATCTAAGCAAAGCTTCGAAATCCTCCTTGGAGAGGGCCATGTTCGGATCTTGACCAGAGGGTGGAGGTGAATGTATCTCTGCCACCACGGTGCGTGAGCAGGGCGAGATTGTCGTCTGCGGTGACAGAAAAGCTTGAATACCCTGTGTTCTCCGCTTAGCCGCTGTTTTAGGTATTGCCAGGGCGTGCACCGGTTGACTGTCCCCTCAATTGTGACAGAGGGCTTTCCACATCAGGAGTGGGGAGTGAGGAGGCGAGCTTCTTCCTGTCAGGACCGAGGAAAGGATCCCCGTCCTGAGGCACTGGTCCCAGCGGATTGTCTCTCAACCAAAACCTGTCTCTCCTGGGACTGTGCCAAGATCTGAGGCGCTATCGCTCCCAATCCTTACACAGTCAAGCTGTCTCAGTCCTCCAGTCCCCTTTCCACCCACAGACAGTGAATCCTCCCGAGCGTTGTAGACCTCCTCCCCTCAGGCCAATCTTCTCGCCTTCCACCAGGTTTTGCCGGCTGTACTTCCCTGGCTGGAGGACTATCACAATCCCAGCCGGCGAGCCGTGCCCCGCGCATAAGCGAGGGTCTCTACTCCTCCTGGGCCGCCGGAGTCCGCTGTATAGCGGGCTCAGGGGTGCGCTCCGGCGCCCCGGGCCTGTCAAGATGCTATTCCTCCGGTGCGCGGTTACAGGCACTCTGTCACGGCATCCGGCGCTGCAAGGTCCTCAGGGGTACAGTGGGATGGAGCGAGCGCACCCGCAGTAGGAGCCAAGCCCCGAGGGACTCCGCCAAGCCGCGCGCTCAGAGCTCCGGAGTCTCCACAGACCGCGACCTCCCACGTCCAAGTGTCTCTTCCCCTCCGATGTTCAGCAGAGCCGTGGGGAGCTTCAAAGTACCCGCTCTCCCCCTCCACCGCAGGCAACGCGGTCCGCTGCACCGGAGGGTACCGCAGGCCACTCCGCTCGGGCAATCAGCGCTGGAAAGACCTCGGGAGTGTAGAAGGAGGGAGCGGGCGCTCCCACAGTAGCAATCGGGCCCTGAGGGACTCCACCACGCCCGCGGCCGGAGCCCCTGGAGCTCCCACGGGCTGTGGCCCCTCTCGTCCAAGCCTCTCCTCCCCTCCGGCAGAGGCCGGCGGGGAGCCTCAAGATGCCCGCTCTCCCTCTTCTCTGCAGGCGACGCGGTCCGCTGCACCGGAGGGCGCAGCTGGCTGCTAATGCATTTATCAGCCGGCAGGCAAACCTCCAACTGCCGATGAACGAAACTCTCGGCGGGCGCCATTTTTGCCGCTCATCCCTGGGGGGCGTCAGGTGTCTCATCTCGGTCTCCAAAAGTGCTGCGTTGAGCCGCCTCGTAATAGGGCACAAATCAGCCCAAAAGTACGGTGTTAGGGCATACATAAAGCAAAACTTCAGGCGCCTGCATATGGAGCTCACAGCAGGCACGTCTGCATGGCGTGCCACTCAGCCACGCCCCTTTGGGTGCCATTCTTGCTTGGATTACTGCTGACCCTTCCTTCTCCTCTGTCGCTTTCTGTGGGGAGGGTGGCCACAGCTGCTGTGACCTTCACTAGTTTCGTCTGAATTCGTTTTGCCTCGTCTGCCAGTCTTCTGTGTGCTATATCTTTCTCCCTTTCTTTGATGCTTTTGTAATGGTGTACTATGATGCTTTGTATGTCAAGCCAACCCTTGGCTTCAATCCCATCTATTTTATCGAGCGCTTTCTGAACTTCTTTCGGGAGCCCTCTTTTTATTATAAAGTAAAACAGGGAGGTTGGCTGATCCCAGGCTGTGCTCATCTCCGCTCTCCACATCTCCTGCACCCATAAACTGAAGGCCATTGCATCTTCTCGTCATTCATTATGCATTGCATTACTGCCTGTAAGTCAGGTGTGTCTGGGAATGTGTTCCTTAAAGTAATGGTTCGGTCAAAATTTTTTATTGGCCCTACGGGTCGGCCATGTGTTTTTAAGCCGAAGTCGCTTGATTTTAGAAAAAATTCCTATGGACCTTACCTGAGTTTTCGTCCATTAAACACACGCGAAAACAGGCAGTAGGGCGCCGCCATTTTGTGATAATCCTATCACTTGCTGCATCGCCCTGGCTGACCTGCTTTTGCGGCACTAATTCATATCCTCCACCCCTGAGCCTGACATTATCAAAATATTCATATTCCCTGCCTCTCTCCGTGAGGTTACTGTGCTGAGTAGGCAAACGCGCCCAGTCGTCTTCTACACGACTTCACACACAACCCAGAAACCAACACAGATCAACTCACAACACAGCGCGCCACAATTCAGAATATGAAACTGTACTTTCAAATCAAACAGCAACACGGTACATTTATTTAACATTAAATGTTTATAGAATATTCAGCAATTGGCATATTAAATATGAACTGGCTTCTCTCCCATCTGCAACGGCTCGCTTGGCACGTTCTAAGGCCCCCAATTTTGTCCTCGTTGTCCGCAAGTTTTGCAGCCCTAGAGAACCATAACTATGGAGACATTGGGCCTCATTACAAGTACTCCGGTCTGGAATTAGCACTGCCGGTAAAACCATACCGGCACCGTTTCCATGTCCACCCAATCATGACCCGCGGCCCCGGTAATAGCACCACCCTCAACCGCCACCGCGGAAATAGGTGTCCCGTTAAGTCCGTCTGCACGGAAACACCTCCGTTACCGTCAACACGAAACACCGTGAGCATCACAACTAGCGCGGACACGGAAATACCGGGAAAAAAATGGCGTAAATACCGTGATCATGGTGGCAGAACCGCCGCCACCGCGAACATGGTGTTATACACTTCCTGCTGACTGAATCAGGGCACAGGTGCACCAAATCAGCCCAGCTGGACCTAGCAGGCCACTGGGAGCCCACAAAAGGGCCACACCCAGCCCAACACAACATAGAACCATGCAGGCAGCAGGTCTAGTAGCACTGGGACTGGGCCTGCTCAACCAACAGGCAGCACTGCACATGGTGGCAGTAATGGCTCAGAGGAGGAGGTGTAGGCGGAGGAGGCGCAGGCGGCAACCAGCCAACCCTGCAGCTATGGCAAACCCCATTGCCCAGCCAGCCCGACCCCGCCGCCAGCCACCAATACCACGCATCAGGGCCTCACCCTGGAACCTCACCCCAGGACAGATCCACACACTATACCGGCTGGACCGTGCAACAATCCTGCACATCACCGCCATGATTGAGGACAACATCAGCAGCCAAATTGACACCCCCACCGCCATCCCCTCCCCACCCTCCTGAAGGTTGTCTCAGTACTGCATTTCCTTGGCACTGGCACCTATCAACACACGGTTGGTGAGCTGCACGGCATATCACAACCCTGCTTCTCAAAAATCCTGAAACAGGTACTGGATGCCCTGTTGCGCCATGTGTCGGAACACATAGCCCTACCCCGCACCCTCCCCGAGGTCATTGCCACCAAGTTGGCCTTCCATGCCATAGCAGGCATGCCAAATTGCATAGGCGCAGTTGACTGCACCCATGTTGAGCTGACAGTACCACGTGCAATTGAGGCGGTGTTCCGCAATAGGAAACAGTATCACTCTTTGAATGTCCAGATGGTTTGCGATGCCATGCAACTGATTACACACTGCTGCGCACGTTTCCCAGGCTCATCACATGACTCAATGTTACTGCGGAATTCCACGTTGCCACGGTACATGGAACGCTATGCCGGACAGAGCACATGGCTATTGGATGAGTACAGCTGACGATGCCACAACCCTGTCGAAGTGGTGTGTGTGTGTGTGTGTGTTCAGGCCAATGAGCATTGTGAGTGTGCCGCTGTGACGGCACATGCATCAACCCCCTTCCATCTACCAAATACACAGCGGATGCCAAACATCATGAAGGAAGACATGACAGGGCACCACAATGTGCCCGTGCACACGCTGGCACAGCCAATCCCGTCACTGTCCCATGAACCTTGTGCCACTGCAGACACCCACCCTCAATTGAAACACTGCCTCAAAAGGCACGAGAGGCGTGTAAATGAGACGACGTGTATTTACTACTTCCGTACAGTGGAGTCACTCTGCCATGTGTGGACAGCACTGCACCGTCGCATGCACACAAACAAATGTTACCAGCAGGGCACAGTAAACATGCAAGTTAATGTGTAGGTCCATGCCCAAAACATACCTCCATACACTGCATGGTACATATGCATGAATGAATGATGACACAAGAATGCACAACAGCAGATGAGGACATGATGCCACAAACACTGACATGTCCCCCCATCTACATCCCATGTAGGTGATGCTGGATATGCACTCACGCCATGGATGATGACACCTGTACGGAGACCAAGGAACAGGCATGAAGAGGCATACAATAGGGCACATATCCGCACACGCGGAATGATTGAGAGAACATTTGGACTGTTGAAGGCCCGTTTCCGCTGTCTGAGCAGATCTGGCGGATCACTGCTGTACAGCCCAGTGAAGACGGGTAAAATCACGCTCGTCTGTGCCATGCTGCACAATATATGCCTGCGCAGGAACATCCCAATGCCACCAGACGCAGATGAGGAGGATGGGGATGGAGATGGAGATGGGGATGGGATGGCACCGCCTCCCCCTGGGGGTCCACATGATGGCCAGAGAGCATGGGATGCCCTGATTCGCATTTACTTTTGAGTCACAGCACAATCACAGAAATGCACGAACACGGTGACGACAATGAATTAATAGTTGCACTGCAAAATAAATGATCAATGTCCACACATGTATGTCTTGATTGGAAATGGTGATGTATTGATGTAATAACAGGGAAGGAGGTGCATTGGTTAGGGAAGCTGTACACCCTGGGCCACCCACCACCCAAACGTGCCCACCCCTCTCACACCCTTGTAGTCCACATGTGTCCTGCACTGCTCCACACACATGCCATCACTTCCGTGTGCGCTTCTGTGCCTGTGCAACCTTGCCCGAGGGACACGTTGGCCTACTTGAGCGCCTCCTTGGACTGGCAGTAGTGGAGCTGGATGGGGTGGTTGTGTTTGATTGCGCAGAATCTGGGATTGAGGGCATCCGTGCCAGATTTGCCTGTTGGCCAACCAACATGGCCTCTACAAGCCTGGAGGTGTGGTCGTTGCCCTCCCGCACATGGCGTGCAAGGGTTACTATAGTGCTCGCAAAGTGTCCGATTGACCTCGACAGGCGACGCACTGAGGCGCTGTAGCTCTCCCTCTGCAGCCTGGATTCCTCTAGCTGCCTCTCCACCAGCTGGTTGAGGGTAGCCTGCTGGTCCTCCATCCGCTGCATGCGGGCGTTCAGTTCGGCCATGGATGGGGTGGGCGACCTCATGGGACTCCCCAGTGATGTGGGGCTGAACCCCAGCTCATGGAAGGAGGCCAGGTCTTCAAATGTGGGCATCTCCCCCTGTGGGCCCGTTTCCGAGTGCTCTTGCGGGGCACTGTTATCACTGCAGGCCGCCCCCTCTGCAGTGCTGCTGCCTTCGGTGTTGTGTTGGGTGGCCATGATAGGTCCCCGTGGCACCTGTCCAGACTCAGGCAGTGTGGAGACGGTGGGGATGTCGTGGTGGTGGTGGCCGGCACATCTGTAGTGGCTGGTAATGTGGCCAGAGGTGCAGAACTGCCGGCAGCATCCTCCTGTGTGGTGGCGGTGGCTTGTGTTCTTGCCGGTGCAGATTGGCTGGCCTGTTGTGCAGTATCACTGTCACTTGAAATGGCTGTGGGGACACAAAGGGCATGCAATTAGTGTTGTTGTGATTTCAGATGGGTGCATCACATGCGTCATTAAGATTGTACATTCAATAGTGTTAGTCACATGCATCTGATTGCTGGTGTATGCATTCTGTGATATTGGTTGCCATGCGGATCATGATGGGTCTTTTGGCCCACACATGAACTGCCTGGGGGGGGGGGTTGTCAATGGGTCCTTTGGCACACACATGCACTGCCTGGGGGGGGGGGGTTGTCAATGGGTCCTTTGGCCCACACATGCACTGCCTGGGGGGGGGGTTCAATGGGTCCTTTGGCCCACACATGCACTGCCTGGGGGGGGGTGTTGTTAATGGGTCCTTTGGCCCAGTACTCACAACTGCATATTTACATGTGGCATTCATGTTTGGGCACTTACCGGCATCTGCAGGTGGGCTCACTGCTGCCTCAGCCTCCACGATCCCATGGATCCCCTCTAGGTGGAGGATGCTGCTGCAACGCTCTTCCCATGCTTGCAGCCTCAGTGGGGAAGGGGGTCCTCCGCCTGTCCCACTGCTGCGTTGGCGGTGCGTGGAAATGAGGTTGCGTACCCTCAGCCTCAGGTCGTCCCACCGCTTGTGGCAGTCCTTCACGCTCCTCACTGCCAAGCCCACAGCGGTGCACTTGCGTGCAGCTTCGGCCCACACCTCCTTCCTCTGCTGCTGTGTGGCACGCCGTTGGTCGGCGCTGAACAGCATCTCGGCATTGTCCACAATGTGCTCCACCAAGACGGTTAGCTCCGCCTCGCTGAAGCGCTGTTTGCGCTGCCTCAGAGCAGGAATCCTGGCAGACATGCTGGTGGTCCCTTTTGGCTTCTCAGAGTTAGGATTGTGCTGGCTCTGGATGGCAATGGATTGTGCTTTTATATGATGGCCGCCTCTCTGTTTCCTGTTTTGGCGATCATGGTATTTCCGGCTCCGTGTCCGTGGCGGCGGAGGCGGAAACAGGTTTTGCGCCACTTGTGGCTGCATTATTTCCATTTCCGTGGGGTTTTCCGTGACGGCGGTAACAACGTTTCCGAGTCCGTGTGATGCGCGCGACCGGCAGCGTGTAATCGGACGGTTTTTCCGCAACCTTGCGGACACAGAAACGTTTTTACCGCCGTCGCGGATTTTGCACGGTCCCGGACTGGCAGGTTGTAATGAGGCCCACTGACTTTTTGGGGGAAGGTCAGGGAAAGTATAACGTACCCGAGGAGTTGAGTTGAAAGTGAGATTTATTGTTTGTTTTATTATTTGCAATACGCAAGCCTCCCCTCGTTTAACAGTGCACAGCATTTACATGAGATTGTGAAACTTAATTACAGCAACAAAAATATATACAAACACATATTGACAAGGTCAGCGATATGAGGTGAATAGAGAGAGAAGTCAAAGATGACACCCAGGTTGTTCGCCACCCACGATGGTGAAGGGAGGGGTTAGGGTTAGCATACTTTGCATGTACACTGTACAATAACATTTATTTACAAAAAGGCAATCATATTACAATTATTTAAACCGGGATTTGTACTTCACAACCAGCTCTGCTTTGGGTGGACATGGCACAGTGGCAATGTTTGGTGGCAATGCATCAGTGCTCTGCACAGAAACGTTCAAAATTCCATATCTGTGCTTCTCGAGTACAGCAACAATAAGGCTTTTTACAAAGTCGAACTCCATTTCCTCGTAGACTGATTTGATCACCAATTGCTTACTTCTTTTAGAAAACACCTTAGTGTAGCGATGCATCCTTACATTACCCGTAGTCCTAGATTGTTCATGGCAGAGATTCTCGTTATGGGCCAAGACCGCAAGTAGAGTCATATGTTTCATGCCCTGTATGCTGAAATGCAAGCGATTTGGCCTGTACTTTAGGCACATATTGTGGAACACCTCCAAACCTCCTGTGTGACAGAATTCTGTCAGTCCCCTCAAATCTCTTGATAGAGTTTTATCGAAAACAATCTTCTCAATGGCTTTGTGTGTCAGTGAAGATGGAATCAACCACCACTTCTTCCTTGCCTCCTCTGGGGACAAAAGGCCATGTTCACATTGGTGGAAATGCAGGTTTTCCGACCAGCGGAGAACGTTGGTACAGTGGTGCATCAGTGACTGCCATTTTTCAAGTAGTATTTCCACTGACCCTTCACAAGTTTTGGAGCTCCACTAAAGATGGTTGCTGATAGACTGGGACCACTGTGAAATACTTTCCAAACCTTTTTTTTTCCCCTGCAGCCGAGATTTTCTTATTGATTGATTTAGCAAGATGCCATACATCGAATTGATGTTTAATATGTGGGAACTGCTCTCTCATTGTCTTGGCAATTTAAACGTGTCTGTCCGTGGCTATGAGGTTGATGTGCATTCCCCTCGATTGTAGATATTCCACTGATTTTATAAATCCTAGTTTCTCCATGGCCACTGAGGATGTACATTGTGTTACCTGCACAACCACCGAACTCACAATTTTCTTACTATCCATGTCCTGAAAGTGGTAGGTGCAGTACTTGGCAGAAAATCCAGGGCTGTCGCACTGTCCATCGCTGGCTAGCCTGAATCGTTTCCCTTTGAATGCACTTGCTAGAGACAATTGTTCAATTTTCCAAGCATCACTAATGGCCGGAAACAGATAATCATGTTGGTATTTGTAGTACTGCGTTTTAGAAATGAAATGAAGTCCCACAAACTGAAAGAAAGACTCTAACTTTCTAAAATTGGAGCCACTAAAAAGTGATGCAGCTACACACAGTAGATTGCTTGCTGGCAGTTTCCCCGGCATCGGTTGTGCAGACCATGAGAACGTATGATTTAATCTACAGGCGGCATGTATTTTGACGTTACTGCCTTGTTTTTGACGAGTCGCATGAATCAATGGCTTCCCACATACTTTCCCTCTGACTGAATGCCCACATTTCAGCATACTTATAATATCCATCAAACAACTGTCGAATACTATGTATTCGCCCTCTTTCGTTAGACTGTCATCCGGCATCACACTTGTTTCGGACTGCATCGTTGCGGACATATCAGCAGAATTAAAGGAAATCCTGCCGATATCTGGTTCTGATGCGTCAGTGAATGCTGCTGCTGGTTCATTCTCTGGCATTTCAACATCTGTTACTTCAACATTGATGGGAGAACACAACATTGTCGACAGCTTTTTGGTTGGCATTTTTTTGGCGGGTGTAGATTGTGTGAATTTATCTGCGACTACTTCAGAGCTATCTTCAATACATTCAGTATCATCTTCTTGTGGTGTTGCAGTCGCACTGTAGCAAAGGTCCATTTCAACTTTACTGGATACTCCGGACACATTCAATTCATGTTCTGGCCATTGGACATGAGCATCTCTAGTCTCAACACGCGGCGTCTGAATTAATAGTTCCTCCATAGTGTAAATGGTCTGGCAAGCAACATCTCTCATTCGCTTCACTGTCTGTGTATGTATAGTTCGTACACCCACGGGTAACTAGAGGACAGATTGGAAAAGGGATGTTCAGTTTAAACACAAGATAAAGTATAGTACAATTGACTGGAAAAAAACCACAAAATGGTCCCCAGCACAAAAAAAATTCTAAAGTTATGAACTGATTGTAACTAACCTTATTTTTGTTTCTTTTCTTTGCAACTTTCTTGACTCGACCTTAAACATCTGCAAGCTGTAGCTCCGATTCGTTTCCACATCTCTTCCCTTCCTCTTGCGCTGCAACGACTAGATTTTCTGTATCCGCATGGACAGCACAGAATGAGGCTCCATCGACTCCCTGAAACATAGTTCTTTCATTACTATGTATCACAATATTGATAACATAAAACACACGTGAGGACAAACACACAGGTATATCTCAATAGCTCATCACGAATTAAACATTGTATAGAACAATCAAACGACAAGTATTCGAGATCTGATGACCTAGTTCCATGGAACTGTCAGTACCCATACCACTGGCTCTGCATGGACTGCCATGAATGATTATATTGGAGAGGTGGCATCAGCAACTCCCTGAAACACAGTACTTGCATTAGTATGGTTTTCAATATTGTAAACATAACGCACACTTGGGGTCGACAGCACAGGTACATATAAAGAAAACCACAAATGATGCATTGTCTAAAAGAATCAAGGAATATTTAAATATGATCAGATTTAATCAAATTATTCTTTACATCTGCATCATCTAAATGGGATCTTGTGATTGTAGTGGAAGCTCCATCGTCTCCCTGAAACACAGTACTTGCGTTAATAGGGAAGAAAGTATAGCAAATGGAATCACGTTATATGATCACGCTCGATGGAGCTGTCAGTATCTATACCTCGTGCTGTTGAAGAATATCTATGGATGTTGTAAATGTGGTGCGCGCTTCCGAAAGCTGTTGCGACGATTCGTATCCGCATGGTCTCGCTTCCACTTCCCCTGGAATTACTTGAATGTCAGGCTCCGCATCAAGTGCGTGGGTTGACGCTTCAACAACTACCTGAAACATAGTATTTGCATTATTAAGGATTACAATATTGAAAACACAACACACACTTGGGGTAGACCGCACAGGTACATATCAATGGCTAAACCATGAATGAAACATGGTGTAGAACAATCAAACGACAAGTGTTCCAGTCCTGATAATCACGGTCGATGGAGCTGTCCGTATCCATACCTCATGCTGCTGAAGAACATCTAGTGCTGTTGTCCATGTGGTGGACGCTTCAGCATCTCCCTGAAATACAGTACTTGCATTAGTATGGATAACACTAATTATAACTGAAAACAAACACCAGGGGATGACAACTAAGGTGTATATCAATTGGAAAGCACTAACCAAACAATTGGTAAAATAAGCACACGATACATAAAAACTATTACTTGACATGCATAAAACAAGTCTGTAGCGGAATAGCCAAGTATGATTACCTGATACGCGCTAGAAGTGGTTGATAACTGTGGGCACGTCACGGATGTAGAATGTTCTTGCTTCAGATTCAGTGGATAGTCAAGCAGTTGTAAAGGTAAATTATTGTTTGATAATGAAATGCAAATATTAAAAAATTGCCATGTAAACCGACAGAATACTTGAGAATAATGCGATTGAAAATGCGCAATATAGCACAGTTCCCTGTGCCCATAAATAGATTTCCTTTGGGGGTTATAAAATCGAAAAATATTTATTGATAAATATAATTATTCAAAAAGCTATACACTCATATCAATATCGAAAGTATTACAAGGGACACAACATCTAAAATATCAATTCATCCATTCAGCTACCTACACACTACCGCAAGGCCTAAAGCTAAATCTGGACACTTGACTCACCAGTGGCGGAATGTGGACGAATAGAGTTGGAATAGCGTTTGCGAGCAATTTTCGTGTCGTTCGCCGTTTATTCTTCTTTGTTACCCAGGATGTGGCGTACATGTTTGAGGAAAAGTGCCGGCTGCAGATGCGGTATCGATCACCCCTCTTGTCCTCAAAGACTTGCTGGACTCTACTTTCAAGCTCTTCCGGTGGATATCCGCAATGTCTGACCCATTCTCTTATTCGATCAACAGTTTTAGGGAATACATGCATTGTAGTGCCTTCAGATTTAGCATGGGTCTTCGAAGGGTAACCGCTAATCGAACAGGCAGGCATTGTTGAAAATTCTGAAAAGTAAATGAACCATACCATGTTCAATACAAGGTTTGTTTTGGTCGCCGGAACTATACGAGTTCATCATGTGCGGCTTAGTATTTGCATAAGTTACAGAAAAATGTTTTAAATTATGTGACTAAACTCTGAACATGTGACTCGTCCCTTGGATGTTCTGTCTTGCACGAGAAGGAAACGTGCTTACATTATAGACTGGACCCCCGAAGGATGCAATTCGATGACAATTGACACAGATTAAAATAAATAGATCTATTGATAGCATAACAATTGAAACTCAAGTCAATAGCAATGAGACCAGAGACCATAGCACTATTGGGTACTGTAATCGCAAATAGATAGAAATGTAAAAATGACCGAAATATGACTAGGATACATGGCCTTCCCTTGACCAACAAACAGTTGGATTCAGCAGGCCGAGCAGTATGTTGCAGGAGAACAGGTAGATGGCCACACTGATGAGTTTGCGCGAAGCGGTCACAGATAGCACAACGACGAGCAGATTAGCATAGATCTCAGTGCTTCTCAGGTAGAAAGTTCAGGAGTTGACTTGCAAAGCACAAATATGTTCTCATGAGACATATCAAGTGGTTTATAAAGTATTAGAAACAGGGGTGTGTTTGTGAATGAATTACGTGTGTATGTCGTGGTATTATGTGGTTTGCAGGGGGGCTGCCTGCCTCAGGGGAGGCCTGCCTGGAGACACAGGGTCTGAGGAGGCCATGTGAGCGATGGCCCCTGGGCGTGGGATATCTTTTGAAGTATACATGCTGTTTGGCACCTTGGCTGTTTGCGCCCGTGACAGCCCCCCATGCCAGCGCTCATCCCTGGGTGCGAACCGCCTTTGATAGAGGGGGGTGGGATGGATGGGCCTGGGGCGTGCAGGCAAGTGTGTGGGAGCGAGGGGCCATCATCCTTTACTTCTCAGTAGAAACTCAGACCAAGTGCCTCCAGTAGTGGGTTCGCCCCTTGCCCTTATGTGATGTTAACTTTGATTGACATTCGCGTAGATGGGACCACTGAGCAGGACACGGGGCATCCATCTTGGTGACCAGGCCTCACTGCGCAGAGCAGATGGCCCCCACCCTCGTTCCCACTCTGACTGGAAAACTCCAGAGGTATTTGCAACAGCTAATAAATGTAACACATCACTCTTTCTCTGAGATCACTGTCCTGCATGTGAACCAGCCTGAACTAAGCACATAGCTCGTTCATCTCCACAAACGTGTCCTTGCCCACGCACCCTCGCCAGTGGAAACTTACTGCCATTCTGACCCTGTGTTCCTGCAAGGTATTCTCTTCATGTGCCAGACCACTGACCACGCCATGATGCCCACCTAGCAGATCCCCAACTAACATTAGACCCCTACTGCAGTATATCGTTGCCCATCAATAACAAATGCCACATACCGGAGATTCTTGTGAGCACAGACCCACACTTCAAACAGTGTATTATAGTGGTCAAGACCCTTAACCTAAGGCCTGTATAATCCAATGTTAATTGATAGTATAGATATGTGTGACTTTTTTAGAGACCTAACCGACTGAAAGACTTTGAACAAGTGTTATTTAGTGCATGCATTATTGAGAATATATTATGTTAGCTTAGATAGTGACCACCCTGCTTCACAGCGACCTGACCTTCACCCATTCGGAGCACAGATGTCTGACGTCCATCCTTGAATGGAGACACACTTGATTCATTTAAAAAATCGAAACAACCATTGTTAAAATGTATGTGGTGGTTTTATTTTTTTTCTTATTTTGATCAGACGAAAATACAAGGCTTTACACATTGTACAGGTCAGGTTGCAGCACAGCGAGAGAAAATCCCCTGTACTGACCACTGTCACTTGGGGAAAGTTTCTCTTATGGCACGAACGGCACAAGCGGGTATTACTCTTCGAATGCGGTGTCCAAGCCTCCCATGAAGCCACCATGTAAAGGAACGATAGGCCACCCACCTGTGCCACCTATGAAAAGGAATGAAACAAACTGTTTTTAAATGACCAAGATAATTTTAATAAACGTTTGTTGTCAATGACAATTCTTGTAACTAATGGCATTCTGCTCGGACAAATGCTATCTAGACACTGCACACTATTGAACGACTTTCATGCGTTACAATGATATGTATATGTAATTTTGGATATAGTAGAAGACCATGAAATAATAGTGGCATGACAAGCAGAGTATACTTACTCGTTACTCGGATTACGAGGACGAACAGTTGCGCGAAGTTTGTGCATAAGCACCATCATTATCCTCAACACGGACCGTGTGAGGCAGGCTGCCCTGAAGTCTGGCAGCTCGGTGATGCATTGTGGTCGTGGCTCGCCTTCCGAAATGTAGGCCACGCATCCCGAGTTTTCACAGCAGCAGCAGTTCTCGTCCTCGGTGATTAGCTCACACCAATTGCATGCGCACCAGGTGGAAACACCGTCCATGCGACTTGGTCCAGGCTCTTCAGCTGTTGAATCGTCCTCCCAACTGCCGTCCGAAGACCCATGGTTTTCGCGTGTTTCCCTTTCCAGTAGTTCCTCCTCGGTATACTCGGGCTCGTACATGTAGGGCATTATTGCAGCCATTGTGTGTTAAACAAACTAAAATAATTTATAGCGGTGGTACTGGTATCTGTTCACACGGGCTACAAGCAATGAAGGTAGCTGAACAGAGCACAGAAACGAGTCACAGAATACTCAAAGTAACACAGAGAGAGGAATGGAATCGAAAATCTGCTGCTGTGTGTTGTGAAACGGTCTGTTTATACTTATCGATGAAAGAGGTGTCCTGCCATTTCCATGGCGACACGTCATTAGCTGAAGCGCAGCGAATGTTGACACAAGACGTGCTTTGGCGTTGTGAAATGGGCGGTACGTGTCTGCTGATGACAGGCTCAGGGGCGGAGGATATGATTTAGTGCCGCAAAAGCAGATCAGCCAGGGTGATGCGGCAAGTGATAGGATTATCACAAAAGCCCTACTGCCTGTTTTCGTGTGTGTTTAATGGATGAAAACTCGGGTAAGGTCCATAGGAAATGTTTCTAAAATCGAGCGATTTAGGCTTAAAAACACATGGCCGACCCGTAGGGCCAATAACATTTTTTGACAGAACCATTCCTTTAATGCGTCTCAGATTCTGGCTTTTACTGTATTAAAGGTAGCACCATCATGTCGATCACAATCTAATGTTATTCCTGGGAAGCCCGCTTTCGCCCAAACCCGATCAGCTTCATCACCCACCGCAGAAACCAGCAAGCTTTTAGCATCACCTACTGCCAATGGTACCCCTGCAGTGTTCTTCTCGAATGCATATAATTTCAACAAATTTGCCTTATCCATCTGTGCCCAGGGTATATAATTTGGCCTCCCTCCTCCCAGTGTATCAGGGGCAGCTGCAACCTTCCTTTTTTTTCCCTTTCCCCCTACTTACCTTTGTCCCTCGTTTTCCCACCACGGCCATCCTCCCCAGTCTGTTTCTTAGCCTCCCAGTCCATTCTTCTTCCATTGCCCGCCCCAGAGGTGTTTCCTCTAACCTTACTGGTACCCCTCCTGCTGCAATCCCTATTCTCCTTCCTTCCAGCTCATCATCCTCTGTCACACCATAGCTCTTCCACTCCTCCCAATGCCATGCCCTCTCCCACCGTTTCTCCCTTGGGTGTGTGTTGCTCTAGCTCTATTATTCTTGTTGGTTCATCGTTTATTCGGAATAGTATCTCCCCCTTCTTCCACCCTTCTTCTATGGACCTGTCAGGTGTCTGTGCCCTCTGTGCCTGATCGATCCGGGAAGTACTTGATCCATTTTGTTCACACATCTCTTAGTCTGGACAGTTCGCTTCGGGCCATTGGTAACCTGGAGTCTAAATCTTCTGTGAACTTTTCAATATCTATTGCTGGGGTACTCTCCTGTCCACTCGCTATTGGGCAATCGTATGGTGGGGGTGCTGTGGGTCTTGGTGGGGTTGGGAAAGTGGGTTTTGACACATACACCGGGTCACTGTATCCCTCGGCTGCCAATGGTTTGTTCAAGAGGGGGTATATTCGTGCAACCTCTATTGGCCCTTCCTTTTCTTTGCCCTCCTTTCCGTTATTCTCTATTGCCAGGGGAGCTGCAATCTGTTCCCTTATTTGTTCTTTTCTTTTTATTGGAGGCACCTCTTCAAATAACCTCCATAAGTCTAATATCTCTCTTCTATTCTGCGATTGTTTTCTTTTATATTTTACAAATAGGCATGTGGCCATTATATGCAGTATATTCTTATCAAATGATCCGCCCTGGGGCCATACCTGTGGTAACCCTTCTCCTTTTAATTCCGTGATCCATTGATCATGGTATTTAGTTATCCTATCCGCATAACCTGGTAGACTCTGACAAATATGGGCCAGTGGTGTTTCTGCACACATGTTGAGTTCTCCTCCCCCTTAGTACCTTTTGCTGTTGTGGGTATTATGTAGTTACAATGCTAACTACACCAGTGTTGTGTCATTTATATACCACTTCTATACACCTTCTCCGAGTCGTAAAGAGGGTCCCACTTACAATGACTACTTATTCATATGATAATAATAGTCATTTTAGCCAATACCAAAGCACAGTGATCACAAAAAGACATAACAAATCCAGTATATGGCATTGACCAATAGACAGCTCACATACAACATATAACATATATCCTCCCTGCCTCCTTCAATGAGATCCCCCTTTATTCCAACACCTCTTAACCCTTAGGTTTTCTGAGTATTTTTCCCGTAGATCAGAAAAAGAAAATGAATAAAGCGTTTCTAAATTGTACTCCGAGTCTTCCCCTTATGTGAGACTCCCACTGATTTCGTCTATTTTCCACTTATTCCCAGTACTAGTCAAGATAGCACTATGCGGCGCTGCCTTCTACCTCCTTGCAGAGGTAGGTTCCCGTCTTTCCTTTTCACCTTATAATCTCCTTAACTCATCCTAATGGCCATATGCAGAAAAAGAAAACAAATAAGATAGTATTTATTATACCCACGGGTCCCTTTTCTAGTTTCCCCCTTAACTCCGTTTGATCTTGTGCACTATGTTCCGCATCCAACTCCTTTTTAATGTGCTTTCACTTGATACTCACATGTCCTTCTTGATCCGAGACCCTCTGGACCCGGTCCGTCCAGGCGCTGCCCGACGCTCAATGGCCACACCCGACTCCGGCGAGCGGTACTATGGGTTTTGTGAAGTGGGACCCGTACCCTCTCACCCTACTGCATGCGCACGTCTAAGCGTACCAGTTTCCGTAGGCGGGCAGCTCTCTTGAGGGGGCGTGCCGTGGGTCTCTGCTGTGGCCGGGGACGTCTTGTGCCAAAAGGAAAGAAAGGACAAATCACGCCCTCGGGGTCACCACTTGAAAGTGAGCATCCCCCAAAAAGGCATTTAAAACTCTGCAAGAAGAGTCAATGATGGACACACCCCAGATGGGAATGAGAACAAGACCAAGTGCGGGTGAAGTTAATAAGTAAAAGTTTATCCAAACCAATATAGGGCAAGCAGAGGACTCTGTGAACTCCGTGAGCGCTCTCCCGGACAATAGAAAAACATTCATATTTATTACAGAATAACGTCATCAGTGAGGTGAGCTATAGGGGGCACATAGTCATGGGGATTGGGTGGCGAAGACTAGATACTAAGTAATGTATACAGGCAGTGCGCCATGATTGGTGGAGATCCACGTGGTGCCAGTGCGCGGTGCTCGGGTCAACTGGGCTCATCTGGGAGGAGGAAGGAAGGGTCAGAGGAAGTCCGAGTTGTTACAATTTATGCTACATAACATTTGCCCTTGTGGCCACACATGCTTTGACCATCATCCATCCAAGTTAAAACATGAGAGACATACACTTAAACGTTTGACCTGAACAATAAGAGTGAGAACACATGGGTCCAAGAGGCAAAATTACTCATAAGATTATGGTGTCACATTCACCAATCATTGTTAGATCTCCTGAGGCAAATATTTTTTGTTTGTTTGTGTGAGAAGAATATGTTGCCACACAAGGGCAAATATGTTGCCCTGATGCTCCAGGGCCTGGCGCGCCCTACAAATAATAAACTAAACTAAACAAGGGGTCAGGTGTGAGCTGAGGCAGTACATTTCAGAAGGGGCATGCACTCTTACTTCAAAAAAGCATTAAGATTAAGATGAGGGTCTTATTGCCCATATTTCATTAACCAGAGTCTGAGGGTGGCAAGCAGATTTATGGTAACACCGTGAATTAAGGGGGCTGACGGGAGGGTGCATACTTGGTGCAGGCTCTGCGAAACGGGTGAGGGGTTACAGTTGTAGCATTGCATCATTCACAGGGCTAAGGTTTAGAATCCAGGCCCGGCCATAGGGGGAGGGTAGGTGGGGGCTGTGCACAAAGTGGTACCTGAGAGGGGTGAGGGGAGAAACGGCCCTGTAGCAGGTTGGGCCGTGCATTCGCTACGTTGTGTGGGGCACACATAGAGCTTGCATTTCAAATGAGGTAGAAATAAGTTAGTGTGTGCAATGATACAGTGAAAAGTCTGCAACGTTCTGCTTATAATATGACATGCATAATTCGATACTCAGAGGTTAAACGAATGCTTCAAAGGACACTCTATTATACAGTGGTCACTCATTACATTAAAACCATACATTTTGCAACACTTAATTGAATACATTTAGAAGAAATCGTACAAAAATGTCGACCTGAGAATTGCGACGGCCGAAAATGGCGACTTTATATATATTTTTTTTATACCCCCCTTACACCACATATATATGTGGGGGGTATGGGATATTATAGTAATATGGGAGGCTGCGGGGGGTCTCACCCCGCATATCTATGTGGTGCACAGAAGGTTTAATAAAAAAAGAAAGTCGGCATTTTCGGCCGTCGCAATTATGTGTGGTCACAGTGATCCCATTTAGAATCATACATTCTTAAGAAATCATTAAGTATATTTTGAGATCATACATTGCCTTGTGTATTGTGCAAAAAACAGTAATCCTTGATTAGTAATGAAAGGCTTGAACATACACGTCATGGTTTTGTGTACGATCTGGGATGGGTGAGGGCCATCTCATTTCAATATGCATAATCAATCCTATGGACTCAAAGTGAATTTATCGTCCCTTCAGATGGCTTAGCTACATGGGTGAAACAGGGTGGCACACGGGCTTAGAAACATGTTTGGCACTTGGAACGGGGTTGGGGGTTATCCGCAGCTGGTGTAATTAATGGGGGGGGGGGTCTGCAAGGGGACAGGACAAGTTTTATGGGATTGCTTGCTTTTCTCAAACCCCAGCTTTGGCCCGGCCATCTGCAGGTCAATGATAGACTGCGGAAGGTGAAATATACAGTGTTTGTCATGTAACTTGTTTGCTCCTAGTCTCCTGTGAGAACAGGCTTGCAGCAGGGCCGCCAAGGGGCGGAGGCCGAGGGAAGCGCCGGGCTCGCTGTGCGCGGTCAGGAGGGGAGAGCTGCAGCCCTGCAGACTGCTTGTGTTAGTGGGGCCTAAGTTTGTTATTTTCAAATGGAGTCTAAGTGTGTCACAAAATGGAGTCTGTGCCGTGCAGCCCTCTGTGTCGACCCGCACTCATCCCGCATCCCGGGCCCCAGGTGCATGGATGGCTGCTGGGCGAGTCATAGGCTGCACGTTGGTGAGAAATGGAGGGGAGGGGGGAGCCCTAAAGACCTTTCCTCCCATACACCTACCTGACCTACCTGTCTGCTGTACCGACTGGTTGCTTGGCTACCCTCAGAGTCTCACTGTGTCCAGGCTCTTTCTTGATCAGTCACCCTTGCACTGCCTCTGGCCTACCATGCACTTAGGGACTGTAACTGTAACCCTACAGTCCCTTGTTCTCCTTGCACTACCGAGAGCCACACTGTCCTGGCTGCACTTACTCAGAGCATTACAGCTCTGTTTTCCCCTCCCTTCTTCCTTGCACCCCCCCTCCCTCCCTTTCCCCTTGCATTTCTCATTCTCGCACTTGCACGATTTGAATGACACAAGGCCTTGTAAGATCATTTATCTTGTCCACCCTCAATCACTCCATTGCTTGTCGCGCCAAGAATCACTTGTGTACAGGCGTGTAATAATAGACTTATATCATATCATTTTATCACAGATGCTCAAAAAAATATACAATGCTGCAGTAAGAAATGGCTAGACTGGCAGCACCCAAATGCCAATCTAGCCAGCTAATTACACTTAGCAGGACTGCTTTATCAGAAATGCACAGTTAAAAATAAGTCCTACCAAACTGAGGAATAACTAGACTGGCTGCACCAAAATGCCTCTCTAGCCACTAGTACCACATATTATGCCTGCTTAGCCTGGACATGGACAACCATTATGATTTATCGCACAATCCCACCGCCCACACATCCCCTCTCCCTCCCATGCCCTACCCCAACCTCCAAAATCAGCTCCTTGGCCCAGAATTACCTTCACGTCCCTTTTCCTTGTCGCAGAGCTTACATTTGAGGCTCCTTGCCTGATAGGTAAGTACTGGGATGAGGAAGAGTGGGATTAGGAGTAATGAATATACAGGTAGCTAAGTCAGGCATTACCTCCATGTACCTCTACCTCATCCCAGTGCTTTTGTATGAGGCATAGTGCCTCATACACAAGTACTGCCTCATACACAAGTACAAGTACTGGGACAAGGAAGAATAGGGCTAGGAGTAATGACGATTACCAATAAGTAATTAAGGCATTAAACACAAGTAGCGGCTTAACAATATTCAGTTGACTGGGCTGCAGCACTCACCCCCAGAAAGTTTGGGCTATGTTGACTCAAGCTGGCTGACCTTCAGAGCAGTTGCCGGACAGAACAGAACACGGATGTTAAATGGCACCTGCGTTTCGCTGTTAACAAGAGCCCAGCAGTTACTAACGTAAAGCATTTCACCGTTAGTACCTGCATTCAAATGCCACATTTTTTAGGCAATCGAAATTGTGATGTGGGTTTAGTACTTTCATGCCAGGGAAGTGATTGGAAGGGTAGAAAGTGAACAGGAGAACGTTAATTCTCGCAACAGTTCATAAGTGGGTGTTTTCCCACTTAAAGGAGAGAGTTAACTGCTTGTAACATTGAAGCTGCACTAGAATAGTCTCATTAAAATGCGTAAAGAAGTTAGATGCCCCCACACAAATAAGTTTGCCTCCCCTACCACCTGTGAAGTTAGCGCCTTGCCCAAAATTTGAAGGATCAGCCCCCCAAAATGTAGGTTTTGTTGCGCCCCTGAACACAAGCACAAACACCATTCACCATATACACGCATGCACACCCAGCCATCCTTACATTTAAGTGTGCACCCTTTCACCGTACATGCACACACGCACACCAAGTCACCCATACATTTGTGTACACCATTTCACAATACACTCACACACGTCATTGGGTTGAGGGGAACCCTATTACTTCAAAAAGAAATTGGGCCTCAGTATAAGTTTGCTGGTCTGGTAACAACGGTACCGGTAAGTTTGCCGGTACCGTTGTTACCAGACCAGCAAACTAAGTGTACTGCTCGCGAGTGCCTTCCTGCCCGCCAGGTCTGACCTGGGGGCGTAACGGCACCCGCGAGCAGAGCATGTCTGATGCACTTGCACCATTCTGAATGGTGATGATGCATCCAAGCTCCCCATTCCCATTGAACCCTATGGGGATCAAATGGGAATGGGAAGCATTTTTTTCCGGCGCCTGCGAATGAGCAATTACCGGGTTCCGGCGGGGCCGTAATGACCCGGTAATTGCCCATACACGGTTGCCTGAAAAAAGCGCACGTTTGGTACGTCGGTTTTACCAGCAAGGCTACCGCCAAACTTGTAATAAGGCTGATTCTTTTTTAAATCACTCTTACTCCATAAAGAAAATATTTCTGTTAAGGACCAAACCATAACTGAAATCGTTTCTTTATGAAGGAAGAGTGACTTCTAAAAGAAGCTTTCTTTTTGAAGTCATAGGGCCAACCCACCCCATGGCATGGAGGCCTCCAGCCTGGGGTCTTCCATGTCATGGGATAGGGAGAGCCCTCAGACTTCAAAAAGAAAGCTTCTTTTTGTAGTCACTCTGTCTTCATAAAAACATTATTTCTGTTACAGAAATAATTTCGTTATGAAGGCTAAGTGATTTAAAAAAGAAATAAAAAAAAAACACAAGATTTAGAAGAATTTTTTTTTTCCTTTTAGTGGGGCCCCCTCCCAGGACATGTGCTAGCATGGCCCCCCGCCCTGTGGGGGTTGTGGGGGCCCCTGTTACGCCAGTGGGTTAGAATACTCGGTTTCCAGGGATTTAACTTGCTCCTCGAGCTTTTTTTGAGTGTCGTTCAGTGCCCTGGTCTTGGATGCAGGCTGTCTCTTAGTAGCTTTGGTATACCAATCTAGATAACTGTTGCATTGCCGTTGGTTTACACATGGGCCTTTCTTTTCTCCTGGGTATGAGTCCTTCCACCGCCCGGTGTCTATTTGGGGAGAGGATATTTCAGACATTCAGAGCGTCTCTAGACTAGGAGAATGCCTTCCTTCTCCTAGTCAAAGCACAGTTCGATTCATGCCGGATATTTCTTCAAACAAGACACAAAGAATGTCTCTGGACTAGGAGAATTAATTAATTCATTCAGTCATTTGTATAGCAACTTTCACCATATTTCTGGTCCCAACGCGATGTTGGTTGAATGCCGTTGGAGGGACCAGAGTCCAAATATTTGGAGATACTACTATGTGTGTGTGTGTGTGTGCATTTCAGCCTTTAAAGTTATGCCAGGGTGGCCAAGACCCTGCTAGACACCACGTCTGAATGGAGTGTGGATGGGCACAAAGGAGTTAAGGTATGGACTAAACAGGGTGCATTATGTAAAAGAAGATAGAGAATTATGTGAGAAGCTACAGTTCGAATTTTTTTCGTTAAAGGTTGTTTCATTCTTATGGCCGAGGTGTTTTGCAGTAGTGTTTGTGCTATATGTGAGTGCAGGGTGTGTGGAATGAGTCAGTGCCTTCTGCTAAATTACGAATGCACAGTGTGCGGGAAAGAAAGTGGGTTAACTGTACAAACAATGCCTACATCCGGGATTTAGTCTATGTACAAAGAGTGGTGCTACGATTCACGGACGATATAAGTGCTAAATGAATACATAGAACTCACCCTCTGAGAGGATGTTAAAGTGATAAATTGGCATCCCTAGTTCCTTCTTACCAGGCCCCCCTTTCATGTTTTCCTACGGCGGCATGGCCCGGCCTCGTTAGCTTTGGTGTTACATACAGTGCCCACTAGGACAGAGGGATCCGAAGTGCCTGCTCGTCATCCTTCCCGAAGATCAGAGTGTTTTTCTAAGGTGTATTTTAAGTACAATGCTTTCTGAGCCTGTATGGGTGCAAACAGGCCCACTGTTGGCATTGTTACCATGTGAAAGTTACTGGAAAACCTTCTTGCGTCTTCTGTAAAGGTTGGCGGCACCCTGGCAGGGATTGAGGAGGCTGAGCACAGAAGATGGGGAGAGACAGGGTAGGTAGCTGAGAGGGACGTGTGGGAGTCGGGGACTAGGGGCATTGACTGCTGGAGGAGGTTAGTGTGCGGGTGAATAGGGAGTAGGCATGGGGAAAAGGGGGAGAAATCAGGATGTGTTAGGGAATGGCCAAGTTTTGAGGGCTTTCCTAAAGGCCTGGTGATCCTCTATAAGATGGAGTGTGAGGGTAAGTGAGTGCCAGAAGGTGGGAGCAAGGATGGAGAAAACAAACGGGCACTTTCTTTAGAATGCCTCCCTTCTCCTATTCGAAGCCACTCCTGTATACAAAGTTAGGGTTTCCCTATGTAAGTTTTTCTCCTCTGTTTTTGTTTAGAAAAAATCTTGCTTTACAAGGAAAATAAGGGCGGTAATTGACTCTTGGCTGATCCGGTGTTGACATAAGACCAAGACAGGTAGATCACTAGGATTAATCCCCACAGGGTGCTAGTCTTCCTTACTCTTCTGAGGTTCCCCACGTTAACGCAGGAATTTCTCTTGAAGGGCGTGTCCCTTCGTGACTTCAGAAAGACTCCCATTTTTCATATCTGGGAACTTCCAAAGGGCGCTGATCTCTGCTTAAGCGGGGACCTTTACCCACTTCATCGGGATTATTTGCTTCGCTGTCAGGTTATCCCGCTTTATTGTTGTAGGCTGAAGTGTCCTTCGAGGAACGACTTGCCTACACTGCCCCGATTTATCAACGGCTTTGGGTTGAATGCTTCTGCTAGCGAGATCTTCCCCGGTAAGTCATTAACTTTTATAAATGTCTTTTGAAGCTTCTAGGTCCTTCTCGGGTGTCACACAGAGCGGGTTAGCACGGTTCCTGGATTGTATCTTAATTTCCTTTCGGGGCCACGGCTTAACTTCTTTATTGCCTTTAATATCGTTATTGAGTTAGGCCTGCTTGCTCTCGCGGCCGTTTTTTGTTGGCGGTTCGGGTACAAGTTTTGGACCACACAATCCACCTGTCACAGGTAGCGCCACCACCACTGTCTGATTCACCTTATGATTGTTTGCCTCTGTGTCTCTGTGGCACGCTCTGCTTGGCGGTCACTACGTAGTTGTCAGACCACACATTTCATCCATTATAGGTCATGCAACCACTATACCGGTTCCACTATTTCTCTGTGTTGGCCTCCAGCCGGTATATAGGATGCTTTCCTGGAGCCTCTCAGTTTCTCTTTCTCTTTCTCTCAAACTGTCTCGTTGCAGCCTCGCACTGTCCAATTTTGGATTCCAGGACTGGTCTGGCGTTTGTCCGATTTGTTCTTTATCTAAATCGGTCCACCAACCTCTGTTTTACTGTTTCTTCTTATGCAACTAGTTCAGTTCTCTTCTCCTGTTTTCTCTCTGCTACTTGTTCAACTCCCAGAGCCGATGCCCTCTCGGCTGGTAAGACTTTCTACTACAGTCGTCTTTGGCACACCTTCCTCCATCTTCGGATATCGAGCTATATCTCTCTTCTCCGAATATCGAGATCTCTATCCTTCCTTGCTGTTTAGTTTAAATAGCTGGGCATGCCTCAGCGCAACATTGCTTCGATTGACCACATGCTTGACCATAGTTTTCTTGGATTCTTTTTCGCCCCAGTACTTGTTAAAGAGAGACTGTCTGACACACTACAGTAACACATTGTGCCTCATGAGTGTGGTGGTCCAGAAACAAGTGTGCTGGTAAGCTTACTGGCACCCTTGTTTCCGGGCCGATACACTCCAAGTCTGCCTGCAGGGGCCATTGCTCCCAGCAGGTCTCACCCTGCTGGGTGGAACGGCCCCAGTAGGCAGAGTTGTCATGGAAGCACCGGCACCGCTGGCAACGGTGCAGGTGTTTCCGAGTGCCCACCCCTGTGCAGTCCTATGGGACACCACAGGGATGGGGACTTAGCAAATCCAATGCCTGACTTCCCGATCTGCCAGGTCTTCTAATGTCCCGGTGGCCACGGGAAGTCAGGTCCTGGAAAATGTGCTTCGGGGTCAGCGCCAACCCGCCGGTGGCACCAGCGGGTCACTGCGGACCTCTTAATGAGGCTCAAAGTCCCTGAATATATCATTAGCGAGGAAGGGTTGGATTGTGTTATTACCCTGTAGGGTTTGGCGTTAAAGGAAGGGGTAGTGTCTCAAACGCACGACTCGCTCCCCGGGATGGGAGTTCCTCTCATGAGATCCTCCCGCATATTACCACCCCTAGGGGGTCTATTTGTTAGCAGCCTCACCTGTCTATCTTCATAGAAAGGGGCTCCCCTCTGGGGATAAGTGACGCTATCTGGTGGATTGTCACAGTAGGTAAGGGTCAAAGACAAGATACATAATCGGTAGAAACAAAGCCTGTTACAGCTCTCGTATTAGGATAGAGTAGAGTCTGAAATATGCAGTGGGTCGCAACTGAGTTGTGCATTTAGGGTTTTAAGTATCCAGGTACAGGATTTAGACAAGATAACCACAGGACTCTAACCCACATATTTTCTTCACATTCATAGAGAACGCACTCGTCCTAGTTTCTAATCCATACCACACTACCCTGACCCCCCGCAGCAGTCTCATGTTCTCTTAAGTCAGTAGGGAGCATGGATGCGCTGCTTTTACGTTTTAATTTCTTCTAATCTGCGGCGGCCAACCACTTTTACTTTTTCTTTTTCAGATAAACAGTTCTATAGGCAGGGTGCATTCTCTCCTGTATCATCGGATAATCACTTCAGATTTCAGTTTTCAGAGACCACCATTTGACCTGACCCACTTCAAATAATACGTTTCAAGACCTAACAATACACTGACACAATTACCTATGTTCACCAACACACACTTTTCAGTCCACTCTTTCTCCCGCATCTGCTCTGTCTGCTCTCTCCGAGTATCTGTGTGCTGCGACCATGTTTTCCCTCTGTCAAAATCTTCACTCCTGGTCCCACGGGGATCGCCGGGAGATGCGTCCAGCAACCCTTCGACTTGGCCACAAGGCAGTGGCACCAAACCTGTCATGGAAAAATTAACACTGACTATTCCGGTGGATTGGTGAGCAATTTATTAGTAGAAAGTGAACAACAGGACAAAACAAACCAATTGACAGGACAAGACTTCGGCGCAAGTGAGAATCCCTCTCCATCCATGCACCGTTCTCTTATACCCAAAGGAACACATGCATTTCAATGTAAGGGGTGGTCCAAGGGCCAAGAACCATACTGGAACAATGTTACAAGCAGAAAAAACCCACTGTACAAGTCTTTGATACCAGATGCGTTCTTGCATGTTAGTCTTATCAGGGAGGACGACATCACTTGATACATTTAGTGAAGTTGAATATAAATGTGTAAGAAATACGTCGGAAGTGAGCGATGTGAAGGTGAGCATTCCTTCATCGCTAAAGACATGTGCAGTAAAGTCTAAAGCCTCACATTGCATGGGTAAGAAGTGGTATGTAAACATGGCAGTTTGCAGTGCCTACTCAATATTCTAATGCAACAGTACACTAGGAGTACATAACATTTTCAATTCCAAACTTTCCCCCACAACAGCTTAGATCCGCATTGCACAAGCAACTTAAGGGCAGATATGACTTACCCACTTATATGCCACTAGATAGAATCATGGGATGAGCTCTGGTTGTCTCAATATACATGATCATTGGGGATAACACTGTTAGCTCTCTTTGATAAATTGATAGTCAGGTTGCAAGAGGACATGGGAAGATTGGCAGTGAGGAATGTATGGAGGCCGCTTGTACACTGAGACAGATTGGCATTACTGACGCAGTTCAAAATTCTACAGATTTCCCTTTGCTCCATCAAAATTGCATAAAATGGATGGGTGGAAATGGGGCATGTCTGTGTTGCTATATCCATATCTTTTATACATAAACGCAGGTCTTGCCCACACATTGAAAGCTATTAGGGGAAAATGTCAGCGAACTTGGAAAAAGTCCTCAGATGTTCACTGATACTGGGTCTCAAGTTGGAGCTTTTTGGGGAAATGGGGTGAATTGTCCTGTGATTGCTAGGACCAAATAGGAATTGGCTTAGCCTTGACAATAGCTAAATGGGATATTGCCAGTCATTTGGGAGCCCTGGATTTGCCTGTAATCGTGCAATGGAGAATGTGTAGGACAATTGTAGGAATATGAAAAAACGCGGGTGTCCACATAAGCATGAGGACATCTGGAATTAATGAACAGATAACAGCTTACCCCGAAACGGTACTGGTTCTTGTCATCTTTGTTGTTATTTGGTTACTCCAGCTTTCTACATCTAACAAGTGTGGGTGATAGTTTTGGTGAGGGGGGTATCTGTCCTGCTTCTTTGTTTACCTGTGGTTGTTGGTGCTTATCAAAAATAAAATTAAAATAAATAAATATATATATTAGGGTTCCACTAGGACAGCATAGGAGAAGGGTTGCAGCGTCAGGTGGACTTAAGTAGAACTCAGTTTGACCACAAATATGAAGTCAAAGATCCTAGGAAACAAAGAGAAAAAAGTGTAGGCATCCCATAAAATGGGACTGAAGAACTCTAACAAAAATAAAAAATGAATTCTGCTGTAACAGCAAATAATCGGTCTAATAGTTTTTTTGGTCATAAAAAACAAAAAACTGGGGCCGAATTGGCATTTGATCCAGAGGAAGCTTTCTGTGGGCTCTGCGATCATTCCACAGTCCAACCATTTGCAGAATTTCACACCTTAGACTAGACAAACCAGAAAATTGAGAACATTAGAGCTGATTTGCATCCTTTCCAGATGGGGCTAGTTTGAATGTTTCAAGTTTAAACCGATTATCAGTCATTTGGAAAACATGACATTTGAAAATATTTAAGTGCTTGTTTACTCCTCAAGATACTCTTGTTCTCTGCATGACCTTGTCCCACTGTAAATTGCTAAACGTATTTTCCCTGTATTCTGCATGGAAGTACTGCACGTATTAGGTTCCTCACTTAACCCTGGCTTTGTACCAGCAGATGGAAGCATGTGGTCTCTTCTCACTTCACTTTTGTGGTAGACACGATCTCTTGGATACTGTCCAATTGGAATTTGGGCCGAGTTGCAAATAGTTGCCACCATTTTTTCTTTTACCTGCTGTGGCAGGAGGTCGATAGTGGTGGGGCTGGGTGCCCGAGTCCTGCTGCACTTGTCCACGGTTGTTGACACTGTTGACTGCCTAAAGACATAATCGCAATACTATCATTGAGTGGGATAGGTTCATTATTTCCAAGTGGATTACAATCGGTAAAGGTGTACTGATTGACATCATCTCCCAAACCATTGACATGTGGTGTGCTACAATGATTGGCACTGTCACCTCTTTTGTTTTAGCTTTACACGCAACCCATAGCTGAACTTATTTCACAGCGATTTATTTTTATGAACTAAACACGTGACACTGACATTTTGGGTATTGAAGAGAAATTCACAACATGGAAAAAAAATGGTTCCATCTGTTAAAATCGCTGCAAAAATGGCAGTGGACACAAAATATCGCGGCAAAAAGCCTGTGGTTTTTTTACCTCCGCAATCCATGTAACAGATGCAGGGGACACTACATTACATGTTACAACTACGCAGATGACACTCAAATCATCTACAAAACCAAAGACACTGATGCCGACCATTCAACCCTAATCGACTGTCTAAAAGAAGTCTTCAACTGGATGGATGCCAACAACCTGAAAATCAACCCTGGAAAGACAGAAATCATGATCGTATCCAAAGGCCAAGAGAACGAAACCACCATCCCGTGGCGTACGGAAATGGGAAACGCACCAACACCATCGAAGGTAGTAAAACATCTGAGAGTCCTAAAGGACAACATCCTAACCCTAGAACCACAAATAAATGCAACGGTGAAGAAATGCTTTTTCCTCCTCCACACGGCAAGAAGAATTCTACCTTTCCTCTCCTTCATGCACAAAACACTCACTATCGTCGCCCTTATGTCAAAAATCGACTGCAAACAGCCTTTACCTCGGAATACCAGAATACCTCCTGAAGAAACTGCAACAGATCCAAAATGCAGCAGCAAGACTAGTCCTCAAACTATCAAGAAGAGACATATCACTCCAGCCCTAAAAACACTACACTGGCTCCCAGTAAAACATTGCATCACCTTCAAAACAACATGCATTTCGCACAGGGCAATCAGCGGACAAGGTGCAGAATTCCTACAAAAGAAAATAACAGTCTACAAACCAACGAGAACCCTCCGATCAAGCAACGAAATCCGCCTGGAACTCAAACCATACCTTAAGAAAAAACTTGGAGGCACCTCCTTCTACCACTTAGCTGCAAAAACCTGGAACAACATCCCAAAAGAAATAAACACCGAAGATCACCTAAAATTCAGGAAATCACTAAAAACCTGGCTGTTCAACACCATAGACTAAAAACTGAAAACCGAAACAGGAAAAAGGATGACTAAACTGGAAAGGACACGGACAACCCCGAACCGACAGAGAAGCTCCCACGGAACCTGGACGGGTGACACTGGATAGACTGGAACACAGGCGACACGCACAGAGACTGAGTCAACTACCCCAGCCAACCCCACTAACACTTTCGCCCACCCCTTAGTTACCGCCAGGTACCACAGCGTTGTGGAATTGTCGAGATATTGGCAATAACCACACTACCTGAGATGTTGACATTGGCAGGTGCACTGGCCACCGGTTTCTGATGAGAGGACAGGGGGGGCTATGAGAGAGCATGATATAGGTGGGGTCAGAGGAGTAAGGAACCTTGTATGCCAGACAGACCCAGATCAGGAAAGAGGCGCATCAGGGGAGACTACGCAAGCTGAACGCCTCGATTTAGGACAGAGATGCAAACTAACCAACCCCACTAACAATTTCCCCTTCTGCATACACCTCTCAAAACTCCAAACCAAACGCAACCAAAACCTACAGCACAAAAAACCGCACAAACTTCACTATATTGCAACAACAAAACAAAAACACCCATAGGGCCTCATCACGACTTTGGCGGTAAGCCTTAAATCCGGCGGTCGCGCTATTACCGCCGGATTTAAGGTTCCGCCAAATCAGGGCTTCGGCAGATTTCGCCCCAGCTCTGAGCTGGGGGGAAATCCGCCGAAAATTTGCGCTATTACCGCCGGCGGATTTCCCGCCGGTGGTAAGAGCGTGAAAATTCCCCATTGAGCCCAATGGGGAATGGGGCATTCCCCGATGGGCTCAATGGGGATTAACATTACCGCCAAACTCGTGATCCGGCGCTATTCGCGCCGGGGAGTTCGGCGGTAGGGCTAATACCGCCAAAGGTTTTTGTGTACAGGCGACATTTCTGCTGTGATTTTTATCACTGCATACCAAAAAGCTGTTATGACATGTAGGCATATTGGAGTGGCTGTTACTATGTTTAATAAATTATTGAACTATTTAGAAACATGCAGTTTAAGTAATGTTTGATAAAAAAGTGACAATTCAAAAACTGATTATAAAGTGAGGAGAGATTGAACATTCCTGTCCTTTTAAGAATTTTTAGCAGCTTTGACATTGTGTATAATGTGAGGAATGAAGCTCAGACACACACACAAGCTAGACATGGTTTTGGCTAAAGACTTTTATTGATGAATAAAAGGGGTTGGGAAAATGCCTTGCTGTCCCTGTGCTAGAGGTGTTTCCCTACCTAAACTCAAAACTAAGTATCTGTCAGTGTCAGAATGTCCAAAGCAAAACCGTCATGTGTCCAAAGCACTATTCTGACCCTCGCATTCTTAGGAAATAAATCTGAGGGTGAAAAGGATAATGTCTTCGGCCTTCAGTGTTTCAAAAATGTTCAAATGGAAAAAGGAATAAATAACACCAACAAAAAGTCTCTCAAGGTTATTGCTCCTTAACCCAGGTGGTGTCTCCCTTCCCCTGGATTCTTCTTCATGGTTTCTTGAAATTAACAGTTCTTGTCAGTCTTCTGGATCAATACCAAAGTCCTTTTATAATTATGTTTGACCTTTGGGTTGTCAGGATACCTTGTATACTCTCCTGCCAGGGTTTCTCTGTTCTCCTATATTCACACAATTGTGATTGCTTGGTATACTCTCCTACCAGTGCTTCTTGTATTCACTCACTTGTAATTGCCTGGTGTACTCTCTGTAAGGAAGGCATGGTATCAAACAGTGACTACAGTTCAAGGGTGTTTATTGAACTTCAAATGGGTTGGATTGAACGCCTTGGCTAAAGTAAAGGATGAGAGCAAGCTACAAACATCAAATAAAAATAACGCAGTCCTAGTCAAGTCTCTGCCAAATAAAAGGGCCTATACTGTCAATCCTTACTTCTAAATACAAAAAGGTGTGGAACAATGGTGTATGCAAAAAGAAAAGTGTTCAAGAAACAATGTCAGGACGGTTGAAAAGTTGGCTTCCCTTCCCCACATTTTCAGCACGGGGCAAGGCGGCACGGTCAAGCTTTGCACACACTCTGGCTTCTCGGCCATGAGGATACAGTTCAAAGCACCGACATCAGGTCCTTCTGCCAAAGCCTTTTTTCAAATAACAGTCTCTTACTGTAGAGGGTCTGTTGTAAAAAACAAAGTCTCAAAGTTATATTCCTATCTGGATTTTCACATGCATAAGTTCTCATTTTCAATGTTCATCATGGGTCTCCTTCAGGCTGAGACCCCCTTTTTAGCACAATGTTCACACTTTGTCTCCCTCATTCGGGCTCGGACCATAGATCCCCTTGTTCGGGCTCAGATCCTCTTGATATGGATCGCCCTTATTCAGGCTCAGATCCTCTTGATAATAAAATCGAGGACTTTCGAATGTGCAGTGGGTTTTGCTTAAAACCATTGCAGGACTACTTTGATTAACTTCACACAATTATTCTCATCAATCTTTTACTTTCATTTCTCTTAGCGGGATACCTTACAGAGACCTTCGATTGAGCACATCCACTCTGTCAATGGTATCGTATCTTTCCTTCTCAAGTTAAAACATTCATCAGCAGTTCAGCTTTACTTGTCTTTCATCCCACGCGTTGAACAGTGTTCATTCCTGCGCTCGTTATACAATGTTCCTGCTTGCAACCTTGACTTCAACACATACCGGTTTTGCATCAGTCTACCCAGTTGACCGGCTGTGTTGATCTTTCTGGCGTTTCTTTGTTCTTGGAGCCAAGGAGGAAACCATGCAGCTGCTTGCTCCTCCCCGCCTTGGTCAGATACACAGGAGGGCCTTCGGTATCTCTGATGCACAATGCAGGATTCTTCAGTCTGGTTTCCTGGCCTTACGCTTTCTGTCTCAAAGGTTTCTTGAAAGTAACAGCATCTTGCCGAAATTGTCAGTGTAATTCTCTTCTTACGAACCCTTCTTGGTTTTCTGTCTTTCTCCCCTTGTTCAGCTGCTGACTTGAAACTGCTGTACCTTTGTGTGCTTTGCCTCGCTCAGTGTGCTTTTGTGCTCTGACTTTTATCCGTGTGGAAACAGCTAATGGAAGTCAGGTGTGAGTGATTGTCAGTAATTGCCTGACCACAGTAGTGGGACATGTCTGATACATTGCTCGGGTGTGAGTCTGTTTTCTCCCAGAACAGGCTGTCTGTGTGAAAGTACTGGGAAAGGGAAAAGAAAAGGGGGGGGGGGGTTTAAGGTTCCCACATACCCTACCTGGTAGGCGGGGGTAAAGGTGTGGCAGGGGGAGGAATACCGCATCTCGCCATCTGGTGTCCCTCTCCCACTCCCTGAAGACCCCTCACCCAGGTGATCCTCCCGCACTGGTCCATCCCCAGGGTCTGGATCCAAAGGCGATGGCCGTGCCCTGACCACCTGAGAGAGGGGGGGGAGAAGGGGGATGAGGGAGGTGAGGGGAGAGAGGGGGGGGGAAGAGATCTCCCTCCAAAGGGACTAGTGGGTGAGACACCTTCTGGTTTCTCACATCTCCTGCCAGGACTTCTTGCATTCACATACTTGTAATTGCCTGGGATACTTTCCTGCCAGTGCTTCTGTATGCACACTCTTGTAGTTGCTGTCTCTGCAGCTCCTCTTATGATAATTTACCACATTAGCCATTTTAGCTAATTCCTTTTGTCCATAGTATATTGATTAACATTGTCCGGTAAATACTAAATTGTTTGTTTCTTATTCTCTGTACATAGGGGCAAACTTCAAAGATTCCGTTCTGTGGTAAATGTGCTTTTACTTTCTCGCTTTCAGTGTTAATAAAGGGCTTCTTTTCTTTACTCGTTTTGGGTTGTCAATTTTTAACATGAAGTGGTGTCCCCATCGTCCCAGCGAACACTCACCAGCTCTTTGTGGCCATTTCTTGTTTTCTCGCTGCCCGCCGATGACAGTTGCTGGATGCTCTATTCCACGTGCTGCTCTGCTTTCAGCTTCCTGTGGTTCCGGTTGGACTTCTCTTAAGTCTCCGTTAAGTGTCTTGTTGCTTCTTTCCACCAGCGAACTCCAAGAAGCCCTGCAGTTGCTTCTGGCGTTCCCAAATGTAATCTTCTCCACAGAGACTTTCTCTGGTTAACACTTGAGCCGGTTGGCTCAAACGTCCTTTTCTCAGCTCCCCGATAGCACGAAGAGCAGCAGCCAGCTCCCACAAGCAGTCTGCCATTTCTTCTGGCGATCCTGTTTTTTTTTTTTTTAAACTTTATTTTATTAACATTTTCATAATATAACAAACAGGCTGGAAGCTTTACCATGTAACAAACGTGTCATCAGCCCCCGAAATAAGAAAAAAGAAAAAGGCCCCCTTCCCCCCCCCCCGCCCTCCCAGAAAAGAACAAACCCCCCCCCCATTAACTTGGATCCAGTAGAACCCCCTTCACAGGGAGATGCGTAGCAAACTTTGTGTGGCCGGAGTTCGGGAAAAAAGCACAAAAATTCCAACTGCGTGTTTGGCTGCATGTCGTCCGTTGTCCCCCGGGACGTGGGTCCCCATTTCCATCCACGTTCCCTCCCCGAGCTTCAGTGGACCTCCCAACCCCAGATCTGCTGTACCCCATACCAGTTAGTCTGAAAAGAGTTTGTGTCCTTGTTCATCATCGCTGTTAATTTGTCCATCAAGAACATGTTTTTAACCTTGTGTATCCAGTCCTCCTTCGTGGGGGTCTCCCTGCTCTTCCATTTCTGGGCCAATGCCACCCTCCCGGCCCTCAGCATTGTTTCCCACATTCTCGGGTATCTGTGTACCTCAGTATCCTCTGGGGGGAGGCCCAGCAGCACTGTCAGGGGATTATGGGGAAGCAATTCCTCCGTGACTTCGGCGATCCAACCCCTTACCCTCTCCCAGTATGTTTGCGCTTTCGGACAGTGCCACCACATATGGCCCCTCGTGCCTGCCTGGTCACATCCCCTCGGGCAGGCGGGGGATATTCCCGTGAACATTTTTGACAGTTTGACGGGATCTCTGTGCCACCCCTGTAGAATTTTAAAGTTGTGCTCCATGTCTGCTGTGAACAGGTTCCCGTGGAATGCTATTTTGAATATCCTCGACCAGGAGTCCTCCGAAATTTCTTCCCCGGCCAGATCGTTCCAGAAAGTGCGGCACCCCCTCCTTCTCCCCAGGTCCACTGTGTTAAGGATTTTGTACATTGCAGATACCGCCCCCTTCCTGGAGGTTGCAGTATCGAGTAGTTTCTCAAAGGGGGTCATCTGTCTCTTTAGCCGCTGGCCCCATGCCTGATCGCACAGGATGCCCTTCAGGCGGAGGTACTCGAATATGGAGATTGACTCCGGGCCGAGGGCGGTCCTCAAGTCTTCGTATGGTAGGAATTCTCCCTCTTTAAACAGTTGTCCAGCCCATTCCATCCCTGAGTCTGACCAGGACTGTGCATTACGGAACCCCCTGTTTCCCAGTCTAAGTGGGTGACCCCAAAGGGATGACATCGGGGACGGCCATGATGTCAGATGTGCCGTTTGGGGGCCCTCCCTCCATATTGCCCAGAGAACTCCCAGTGTTGGGTGGGATTTGAGCCTGTTCGGGATGAATTTAGGTGGGGCCCATAGGAGGCCGCGTACCTTAAGTGGGTGCGCATCCATGTCCTCCAAGTACGACCAGTATGTGCCCATCCCTTCCCTCATGTGTTCCAGGAGGACGCGCAATTGAGCAGCGCGGAAGTAGAGGTGAAAGTCAGGGAGCCCGAACCCCCCCTCCTCTCTAGGTAAGGTGAGAATGGTCTTCGCGGTTCTCGGGGTCCTACCCTGCCATACAAACTCGCGCACCGCATTCTGGAGGGCCCTGAATGTTTGGTCGGGGACGCTGGTGGGGAGGGTGGTGAAAAGGTATAGTAGGCGTGGGAGTATATTCATTTTCACTGCCGTCATGCGACCATACCAGGACAAGATCATGGAGCCCCATCTCCTTAAATCGGCGGTGACCTGTGACATAACGGGGTCATAGTTGGCAGGGGCGAGGTTGTGCAGGTCCCTGGTCAGAAAGATCCCCAGGTATCGGATTGAGGTCTTCCCCACCGCTATTCCCCCCAGACTGTCCCGGGAATCTAGGCCTGGGTCCCGAGTTCTCATGGGGAGGAGGACTGATTTAGATGTGTTGATCTTTAGGCCTGAGAAGCGCCCAAATTCGGACAACAGGGACAGGAGGGGGGGGGGAGCGAGGACTTTGGGTCCACCAGATAGGCCAGGATATCGTCTGCAAACAGGGAGAGCTTGAATTCTACATCGCCTCTCCTGATCCCCTTGATATCTGGGTGTGATCTGATTGCTATTGCCAGGGGTTCCATAGTTAAGACATATATCAGCGGGGAGAGTGGGCATCCTTGTCTCGTTCCTCGTGATAGAAGGAGTGGGGCCGACAATTTACCATTCACTTGGACTCTGGCCTTTGGGGCCCTGTACAGTGCGGCCACCCAGTCCCTAATGTGGGTCCCGAAGCCCATCTTCTGAAGAGTGAGCTCCATGAACTTCCACTCGACCCTGTCGAATGCCTTTTCTGAGTCTAGGGAGAGGACGCTCGCGTCTAGGTCCGACACCTGGGCGTAATGAAACAGGTCTATGGATTTGCGAATATTATCTGAGCCCTGTCTCCCCCTAACGAACCCCACCTGGTCACCATGGACCAGCTTCGGTAGGACCCCCTCCACCCGGCTCCCGATGACCTTAGCCAGGATCTTAACATCAATATTCAACAGGGAGATCGGGCGGTAGGAGGAGCACTCCGAGGGGTCTCTACCGTCCTTTGGGAGCACTACAATAACTGCCTCCATCATGGAGTCCGGGAGAGGACCCCCCTCCAGAACCGCATTAAACACCCTGACCAGGTGGGGGACGAGGGCCGAGCGAAACCTTTTGTAGAAGTACACTGAGTAGCCATCTTCGCCCGGGGAAGTGCCCACCTTCATGCCACTGATCGCATGTTCCACCTCCTCCTCGGTCACCGGACCCTCCAGCCCTTCCGCCATCTCCCTAGTCAAAGACGGGACCTGGATGGAGTTTAGGAATTCCCCGATCTCCCCCCCCGTCCCCTCTGTACTCAGACGAGTATAGCCTTTCGTAATATCGGCGGAAGGCCTCTCCAATGTGAGAAGTATCATGTCCCAGCTCCCCCGCCTCGTTCTTCACTGCCTTCACCATTCTGCTCCTCTGTACCTCCCTCAGCCTCCAGGCTAGGATTCTATCCGCCCTGTCCCCTTTTTCATAATACTTTTGTTTAACCAGGTGGAGGCTTCTCTCCGTTTTATGGAGGAGAAGGTCTTTTAGTTGGAGCCTGTAGTCATCCAGGGCGGCCACCCGGTCCCAGTCCAAGGGCTCCGTGGGGGAGCCTCCTGGTTGAAGTTGGGCGATTTTTCCCCTCAGATGCCGCTCCTGGGCTTCCCTTTCTCTTTTCCTCCGGGTTCCCAATCGGATCAGGACTCCCCGCAGGGTTGCCTTAAACGCGTCCCACAGGGTGTGTGTACGCACCTCACCGTTGTCATTGAATTCAAAGAATTCTGTAATGGCGTCAAGGACCTCCTGGGCTAGGACCTCGTCCTTCAGAAGGGAATCGTTACACTTCCATCTTCCCCTGTGTTCGTTAAGGCCCCCTCTCGCTATGGTGACTCGGACCAGGTCGTGGTCAGACCAGGGGACTGGATCCACCCTATGGCCAGTGACAAATGGGTACAGGGTCTCGTCCACCAGGACATAATCTATCCGGGAAAATGATGTGTGCACGGGTGAGTAGTAAGTGAATATAGGGGTGTCCGTTCTAGGGGTCGGAACCGTGTCCACCAGGCCCAGCTCCGAGTTGACCCTCTGGAAGCCCCGTGCCATGATCTCATCGAGTGCCCTGGGGGCCTGGGGACCAGCTCGTTTCCTGTCCCGGATTGGGTCCAGGACCATGTTAAAATCCCCCCCCCCACCACCACCGTCCCATGGACGAAGCCTTTAAGTTTGTCCCTCACCTCCTCCCAGAACTGGATTTGGCCTTCATTTGGGCCGTAGACAACGGCTAGGGTAAGTGGGGCTCCCTGTAGGGATCCCCGCACCATCAGGTAGCGCCCCTCTGGGTCCTTCAGCACAGCCTCTTTCTCAAGCCCCACGTTCCTCGCTATCAAGATGGCCACCCCTCTCTTTTTATTTTTGTGGGATGCACTGAAGACCTCCCCAATACCTCCTCCCCGGATTTTGGGTTCCTTCCCCCGTGGCCAGTGGGTTTCCTGCAAGAAGAGGATGTCGAGGTTGGTCCTTCTGAACTCTCTACAGACCAGGGATCTCTTTGTGGGCGTATTTAAGCCCCGTACATTGAGGGAGCCCACTCCCAGGGCAGGTAGACTATCAGCCATAGTCCCAGATTCCCTCCCTCCCGGTCACTACCCTCGTATCTCTTTCCTTCGCGTGCTCCCTTGGTTCTACTTTGTGGATCCCTTCTCCTCCCCCCCCCGGAGGGCCTGAAACACCCCAACTGCCCCCCGTGTCCCAACCGTGTCTGAACAACCCCCACTCCCGAATATACCCCCACCCCCCTCCCCGGTGTCCAGCCAATTAGTTCTGCCATAGCTGGCTTTTGGCCGAACCACCAGCCTGCCCACCTCGGCCAGGCATTTCACCCATTTCACCCTCCCCTTGAGCCCCCCATAATCCCCCCCGGTCGCAACCCGACCGTGTGTCCCCTGTACTTGCTGTTCGTGTGGACGGTAGTAGTGGTAGACTCTCCGAATCTGCTCCTATCCGTCCCGGATTCAGTGGGTTACCCCCGTTCTCAGTCCTCGGAGTCATGCCGTTCTCCCTCTTTTGCTGGAGATGGGGTGTTCATTTTCCGAAATTTCCTTGCGCCGGTGCGCCTTCTCCTCTCTCCGGATGGGCCGGGGCTGTTCGTTCTAAGGTTGTCTGGTCCCACTGGACCTCTCCGGGGGTGCGGGTCCACTGTGTACTCTTGAATGGCACTCCGGATGTCTTCTTCCGTGATCAGGGTTGAGCGTTGGCCCATGTATTCAAAGTTCAGGGAGAAGGGGTAGCCCCATCTATAACGCACGCCCTTTTCCTTGAATAATAGTGTGAGGGGTCGACATAGTCTGCGCTTGGCCAGCGTGTAGGAGGAAAGATCCTGGTATATTGAGACCCGGGCATTGTTGTAGGTGATTTCTCTGGTCTTTCGGGCCTCCTCCAGCACCTTTGTCTTCTCGGAGTAATAGTGGAACCGGACCAAGATTGACCGGGGGGCCCCCGCTCTACCCCCTGCCCTATGCACTCTGTCGAATGTTGGCTCGGTTGTCATTTCCCCTGCAAATAGGAGGGTGATGATGTCCTTCACTATTCGAATGACGTCCCTCTCCGTTTCCCCCTCCGCTTCAGGCACACCGAAAATTCTGAGGTTGTTCCGCCTCTCTCTGTTTTCAAAGTCGTCCATCTGTCGGGCCCTTTCCTCGTCCCTCTTCTCCAGGGCTTCCAGCCTCATACAGAGTTGTATGTCCTGGGCTGCTGTTGATGATTGGTTGGCCTCCACTTGTAATAGTCTATCTTCGACCTTGTCCACCATCTGGTCCATTTTTTCAAATTTCTGGGCTATGTCTGAACGCATGTCCCTGATTTCCTGCAAGATCGAGGCAAAGCCTCTTTCCATTGCTGCCGACGAAGGGGCCGCGTCTTCCTGTCGGGCCATGGTTTCCCTAGGGTCCGCGCTCATATTGCCTCTGGGGGTCTCCTGGAAACGGTATCCCTGTAGGGCTTCCCGCCAGTTCATCTGATAATCACCTGCAATTAGCAGTGTCGATCCCCGCCCGCTCCGGGTCAGTGTACGAACTCCCTCCGTGGCCAGATGGGGGCTTGGCTATTTCCTGGGGGTTAGCCTTTACTTGGGGGGGGGGGGGGGGGCGGGCACACGCCCCACCCGTTCCTGGGTGGGGGCCTCACACCCCTCTCGATGTCCTCCGCAGTGTTCCGGGGCTTCTTCTGGCCAACCCCGTAGAAGGGTGTCGCGTGCGGCCTGGGAGCCCCGCCCAAGGGCCCCCGCAGTGTGTGTGGGGGGGGCGGGCACACGCCCCACCAGCGGCGGGTGGGGGCCTCACACCCCGTCTACCCCGAGTTCTGCTATCCGCGGGGGGGGGGCAGGGCGGAGAAGATCTGTTCCGGGGGTCCTCACGCGGTGTTTCTGGGGCGCGGGCGACTGTCCCCACTCGCGCCGGCGGGGGGGGCAGGCCCGGGCCCCCTCACGTCGCTGCCGCTCACTTTCCTCGTCCTCCCCCCTCCGGGACCCCGCGGTCCGCGGCAGCCCGCCCGGGGGACTCCCGATGGGGGCGGGGGCGGTCTAGCGCCGGCCCCCTCCGCTCGAGCGGGTCCAGCCACGGGGGCTCCGGGCCGGTCGCTGTGCCCGCGCTTCTCCGTTCTGGGTGGTGGGGCGGGGGGGAGCCTATCTCCCGAGCCGCCGCCGGGCCTCCCGGACCTCCGGCTTCACGTCGCGGCGAGGGAGCCTCCGAAGCGGCGCTCGCCCGGACGCGTTCACGTGCCCAGGCCGCGTCTTCTTCCGCTGGGGCCTTTCTCGGGAACCCCGAGGTCCTCGGATTCCGCTCTTTCTCCCGCGGGGCGCCCCAAGGGTTCGCTCATCCTGTCCGCCGTGTTGGGCCCGCCAGGGGGCGTCAGGGGGGGCTCAAATCCCTCTGGACGCCTGGCTTCGGGGAGAGCAGCACGTTCAGGCAGCCATTGCCTGCGCGCCCCCCTGGTGGCCTCTGGCGATCCTGTTTTAAATGTCCCGGGCACAGGTGCAGTCTCCAAAACAACTAGAGCTTTGCCTGTGAATGGGCTTCTTCTGCTCTGTATTCCTCCATTCCTCGTTGCAGTGCTAAGGTGTTTCTGGGAACAGTCGTTTTTCTTTTAACAAACTGCACGAAAACATTGGAGGAATGTTTTTAACATGTTCTCAGGGCAAGTCAGTGTTTGAAAGTTGATCTGCAGGTTAGTTTGAGATACATTCAGCAATCTCCTTTTGAGGGAGCAGGGGAAGAATCACAATAGTCCATTAGGGTATTTTGTATGGGAGATTCATCCTGCAAGGGGAAAGGGGGATACCATGCCTTTTTCTCTGATGCCACCACTCCCTCCCATAGGTTTTCTCCCCTCATGTGATCCTCCCTCATATAGCCGACCCCAGGTTCAGGATCCGGTAGCAGCTGCCGTTCCCTGGCCACATGTGGTTGGGGAGGAGAAACCGCCGGAAAGGGGGGTACTGATATCATTCGAATCTTTACAATACACATTATCATTTTTGATTATGAAGTATCCAAACTGGCCTACACATTTCAAGTTGTACGCTACTAGCCAGGCATTACAGTAATGTTCCCCCTAGGTTTCCACATTCACAAAGCACATCATTTCATACTTGGTAAGAGTCGATTCTCACTAAGGCTCCTGGTTTTATGGGATTCCTTTTTCCAACGTTTCTGCCTGTATTTATCCATTTTCTATTGGTTCATTTTATCTGCATTTATCTACATTATTTTGCTTTATAAAATAAATATGCGGCAACTAGCACTTTCCCACGTTTATATAAATGAAAATTGTAGCATTTCAAAGCCTTTATTCAGATGCTGACAGAGCTGGGTTTCTGCACATCTAGCCATGATCCATTTGAACATTCACAACAAATGGCTTTGCCTGCTGTTGTACTGTACAACACCGCTCTAGCCATTTAATCATCCCCAAAGGTAAATATATTTCTTCTTTAAGTCTATCTGTTGAGTTTAATTGCATAGACTTTGGCATGTAAGACCTGATTGGCAACTTGGAGAGCTGAGCAAGAGAACTACATTTCGGCTTTTTTTTCCATTTTTACAAATAAATACTGAAAGTTAACAAATGTTTTACGTTTTATATTTGTGTGTAATAATTAGTAAAAACGGAAAACAGGGAACCTTAATTATCACTATTCTGTGGCAAATGCACATTTTGAACCTGATGTCAATTCATGTAAACATTAATATACATTTATCCAGTCTTAAACTCATTTAGCAATTCCAACATCAAATCCAGGTTAATCTATCAGGAAAACCCACAAGAGGCACCTGGGTTTTCTGGATCTGTGTCCAGTAGACCGATTACATGGGGTGGTTGCCCTTTGCTGATTAATTAAATAATTATAAAAGCGGGTCCAGTAATCGCTATGTCTAGAGGTTGGATGACCTAGTTCACTTAATATCACCTCCTGCTCATTACACCATGTCAGCTGTTTAAACTACTCTCTCGGCATGGGAGCAGCACACTTGTTCCACCTCTTAGCCACCACTAGTTTTGCTTTCAAGCATGCCATTTCAACAATGAGTCTAGCATGCCCAGTATACATAACTGCAAAATTTGGGCTCGCAGAACCGGAATTGCTGATACCATAGCCCACAGATAATGCCAAAAGCACACAATCGGGGGCATTCCTAGACTACATGAAGAGAGCCGCTCCTCCCATTCCACAGCTTGGGCAGCTATCAGTGGGATTGGGTGTGGATTTTGCTATTTTGTTTGGTCTCAGTAAAATTGTATAAGGTATTTGTAGTGTAAGGAGTTTGTCTCTAATTTAATGATACCGCCTTAGTGTGTGGTAGCATCTTTGACCGTGCTTGATCAAAAATATCATTCCCAACACATTTTCCCATCGTCTGGGCCCCCATCTGACGGTGTTGGAGATGGAACCAATCACCACAGTGCGGAAAGGGGACTTGGTATCTCAGAGTTGACTACTTGTTTTAGTATCACACTTTCAGAGGGTTCCACCGGATGGGGGTTAAAGTAGGGTCAAGCATTTCTTGCTGTGCTCATACATCAATGGAGTTGCATTGGGAAGCTTCCTCCTATTTCCTCATACCGAGTCAGAAAAAGGAAACTTCCATCGAGTAATAGGTCCTCATAGTATTTTTGCACATTTTAAAACTATTTGTTACAAAAAATATAAATGAAATCATAAACCATTATTAAAAAGAGAGGTGACATGAAATTCAAGGACATATTTATTAAAATGGAAGAAGAATTAAGCATATTATTTTGAACTATAAAATGTATAAAACACAACTACAAGGAACTACCAATCCCCATCAGTCTTTTCTGTAGTGTAGTTCTGTCAGGATCCCATGGCACATTTCCACATTTTCAAAGAGACATTACACTAGAAAACTTTCATTTAGGAGATTTCATCATCACATATATATGTAGGAGTAATGGTTGAGTGATGTTTGGGTGTTGGTTCTGAATTTAACATCTTACTATTTACATAAGTTTCCTTAATGTAAAACTATTCAGGAAGTGCCTATTTTCCCAAGCCAAGATGGAGGGTCAGTTCCACAACAGTGATTGGAGGAGAAGTGCTGTGAGGTAGTTTGGAACTTTCACCAAGATTCTAAACTGCCTTTCATTCCAGTTCCCTTGGAGGAAGGTTGCAGTTATTTTAGCTCTGAAAACATTTATCAGTAGGAATCTATAGTAACAGTGTGTTAAGAACAAACTACAGAGAAGAAATCATCAGTTTCTTAGAGTCAAGATCATCACAGATGAAGCAAGCTAAGTCAAATGTTGGAAAAACTCCTTTATTGTTACTAATTGACTTTAATTAATCAACAATTGTCAAATCAAGAAGTTAACCTGCTAAGTATTTAGAAACTGTAATTTTATGAGGACATGAACTTCTTTGTGCTCTTTTGCTCGTGTCGTTTTTTTTCTGAGAAAAGTTAACGTTCATTTTATTGTATTTGCGGCTGCATTTACATTTTTTCTTCATTAGAGTTATTACAATATCTTTATTTATATATGTGTGCTTAGCGTGAGCAGTTCTTGCCAGTTTTTAAATTACTGTTCTCTCGTGTTCAACATTACTAACTTGTTGCGCATCTTTAATTATATTTCTTAGTGTGCGTGTGTATCTCGTAACGGATAACTTTAAAGTAAAGGACCCGCTAACGTAAGCGTGCGTGCGTCCTATTTGTGCTCCTTCACTTCCTGGTAGTGACGTATGCATATTTCCTTTGCGCGCTTCGTAGCATTGTAATTTTATTGAAGGCGACGTTCTCAGTGTCGTCGTGTTTTTTTCTTCGTTCTTGGTGAGCGCGTTTTTTTTTTTCTACATCTTCGCGCGGTCCAGGAGTCATCTCACCTCGGTCCAGAGTATGCGGTTCATCTTCTGTATCGCGCGGCCACGAAGTCATCACATCTCGGTGCAGAGTGCGCGGTTCATCTTCTATGTGCGCGGTTTCGTGGGCGTCGTGAATAGTTGTTTTCGTTTCAATCCAAGAGCACTGTAACATTGTCGATGCGCGTGTCTTCATCAGTTTTGAAGGTACGTGTTACGCTACTTATGGATGGCAATTGTAGCGTCACTTTCATCATTTTAAAAGCAAAGTGAACTATTTTAATCTAAATATTAAGAGATCTATCTGCAGAGAATCGACTACAAAAGGAATACAAATAAGAACTTTTCAAATTTGCTTAGTAATTTATTCAAGAAAAAGAAAAGCTTCTTAAAAGGATTATTTGAACTATTCTTCAGACAAGTTAATTCTTTACAACATATTAAGAGCCATGAGACTATGAATTCGAGAAGTAAGACTGCAGATAAGAAATATAGTTAAGAAGATAAATACTAAAATAATAATATTTAATTAAGCCTATCAGCAATCAAGCATAGGCTGCAGGTGTTTACATTTATTTTGATAAAATATATAAACATACTAGTAGTTAAAATACAGGATAGAGTAATATTAATAGTGTATCATTTGTGTTTAGATTTTCAGACACTGAGGAACCATATTTCCAGTAATCAGTTGTCGAGTGATCAACATTGAAAACCAGTGAAGATCTGCTTTTGTTTTGTTCTCCATTCCCCTTTCCCTTTGGGTTTGCCAGTTTAATAATTGTATCTTTTTGAGATTGATGAGCCGGCATACTTGGGGGGGAGGGGGGGAGGGGCGGGGTAGGGTTCTGGTGGGCCAGCATCACTCCTGCAGGAAGATTCAAGACTGGACCTTGACAGTTCTCCTACGTGCCTTCCTCCCTACTCGTCTCAATATGTCACTTCCTGCCTAGGTCCTTTCCTCATCTTTGATGCTCTCAACTGTCAGAACTCTAACTGTCTCCTTAGGCAACTAAGATGCCCGCCAACAAACTTGGCCGTCCTGAGAACTCAAACGAAATGACGTGTCTTCTCGTCAGAGAGACCTATCTGGTCTCTGCATGTTGTGATGAATCCTGTGGAGTCCTCAGAGATACCCTACCTAAAGTCTCCGCCCAGTTGGCCAGATGAAGGCAGCCGCATCCTGATCCTGACCCAGGGGGTGGTATTAGCGGGAAGGGTCACCTGGGAGGAGAAGGGCCCCAGGGGAACAGGAGGGTGAGCTGCAGTATTTGTCTTCCTCAACAACGAAAATATCAGTAATACTGGAATATGTAATGGCTTGCTGTCAGAGAGCTTTTATTTCCCAAATCTAACTGTCTTAATGTTGTTGAATACAATAATAACCAGTTATGCCTGGGAATAAGAACCCCCCCCTTTTTAAAATCACTGACATTTATAAAGGTGAAAGCTCCTATCACCCCCAGGGGAATATTAAAGATGAGTCTTTCAAATTGTAACAATTTAGATTCTGAATGTAATTCCCATGTAAAGCCAAACCCTTCATTGAATCTGTATAATACTCCTTTTGGGAATATAAATGAGAGAAAAGAACTTGGTAATAATATTTCCACTAGAAAAGCTGATTTTAACATTGGGGACTTCAAGTCCCACAATGGCCAAAGTACTGGGATGAAGAGGGCTGCAGAGGTACGAGACTGTAAATTGCAGCCTAATGGTGTTAATGATCCACACCTGAGGGAGACTGGGAGGCATAAAAGGCTCCCTCAGGTGCAGGCCATGCAGATCAGTAGCAGGAGGTGGAGTAGTCGTGGTACCTCCACGTTGAAGCCGAAGCTGGAGGAGAGCAGAGATGCTGGGACCACTGTTGTGTGTCGAGCAGTTGCTGGTCCTGAGAGGGTCTTTTCTTCTGGAGAACTTGATTGCAGAGGTTGCGCAGCAGAAGCAGAAGACAGTGGAGTGAGCGGATGCACATGCCAGACCCAGTGAGTACACTAAAGTATCCTCCATGGTTGCCCATTGGACAAGCCTGGGTGCCTCAAATATGGAACTAATATAAAGAAAGTGAAGTGGAAAACCAAGCTTATTTAAAGAGGAGACGGTGGCAGAATAAGAACTTGACAAACAGACCACAAAGGTGTGGTGATTTGTATTTACGTGGGTCAAAATAGGTGCCAGCAGCAAGAGAGGGCAATATTTCGAGAAACCAATACAAACAACTATTGTTAAAGGCAAAAGAGAATAATACCAAAAGAGGGCAATTAAGAATCTTAGTGTTTGTAAATCATATTGCACATGTGTGGAGGCCATAAGAGGAACTTGCTTAAACCCACATTGCCAAATCCAAAGAAGTATAAGAGTGAGAGAAAACCACTGTCCGCATTTGGTGAACGCGGAAGTGGGGCAACAAGAGTGACAGGAGGGCTGTCCTTCTGACAGAAGATATTCAGGAGGAGTGGAGCATAACCTGCATTGCGTGTGGCAATCACAAGTGTGTAACAAACGAGCACCAATGTGTTTCTTGTTTTCCTAGAAGAAATAAACTTGATTTTGTGAAGCAAACGACATTTCTAACTTGTTGGAAGCAAACCTTTACCACAAAAGTACTTTGTTAGTTTTCTTCTGTCCTGGCAGGAGAGTACACCAGGGCAGAGGATCCTGTAGTAGTGGACCTGGCAGGTGAGAGGACCAGGTGGAAATAATTAAAGTACTATGGTGTGGTTAAAAGGCTCGAAGGAGAAGTGTCAGAACCACTAAGGTGTTTTTGTGAACAGTTAGAGAATTATCCTGACAAAGAAGTTGCTTTGAACTCGTTGCAAGTGGAAAGAGGAAAACTGGTTGAACATTTTTGAAATGTTGGTTGAGTTCAAGTTTGAACAAAAAGAAATGCATTGGAACTTTGTTGCAAGACAGGATTTCCTTATCCTTTTGGAACTGTTGAATAGACTCCTGCTTGAATCTGGGGAAGGGGAATTCACCCAGATTATAAGGAGAGACAGTTACCAGGTTGTGAACATAAATGTTATTTCTGCTATAGTTGAATTGCCATATATTACTTGTTGAGTTGTTGTACGTACAAGTGTGAGGGACAGAAAACATTTGTTAGTGTTTCCTTTAGTTTATTCTAGGCAGGGAAATCCTTGTCAGGGTAGGGATAGTGAGGATAAGGGTAGGGATAGTGAGGCTTTTATCCATTCTTTTGAGTTAATAAAATGGCATCTTGGAAAAAAATTCTCAGTTGTCCACCTCACATTTCTGACCCCTCACAATGTCCACTTTGATTGAGCCGCTAGGACCCTGTTATCCAGTCTTCTGGTAATCCCCTGAAAGGCGAGAAAATATGTTTGGGTGGGAATATGCATTTTCAAACCCTTGTATTGCAAGGTACAGTGCCTTGTTCTACTGACAAATGGGCGCCTGCTACCTTTGTTGAATTCTTTGAAGGAACTTGCGGTTGGTCACCCTAGGTTACCTGGGGCAACTAGGCGTGGACTCCCTGCTCACTGTGCTTAGAGAGGCTCAGCTTCACCTCACTGATGATGCCCAACAAGGCTGAAACACGTCTATGGGGTTGCTGTTGGTACTCTTGTTCAGAGAGGAATTGCCATAGCATTTCAGTGCTGGACTGCCCATGTGGGCGGGACAAAGACTGATATGCAAATGGGTATTTCCCATCTGTGAAAGGTACAGTGAGCAAAAGCAGATGCTGCGAACTCTCCATGTTTCTCAAAACACTTGTGTATAGGCGCGTTACAAATGCCATATCATATCATATCAATGTGGTTAACAACCACTGAACAGGTTATCGTGCCTTGTTCTTCCGAGAGATGGGCACCTGCTGCCTTTGTTGAATCCTTGTATTGCACAATGCGCCTGATGGGTGCGATAATGCTCGCCTCCCTGTCTTTAATTGAATCATGGCTCCCGATGCAGTAAGCCTGGGTAATTTTCATCCCATGTCAAGACCGCATTATGCTTGTCCAAAACTATGCATTATTGCCGCGGCTACATGACGACACTCGTTTGAATTAAAACCTTCTAAATGAGGAATCAGACATTTTGGCCACTTTCAATATATCTTGGAGATTAGCTCCCACTACAAACGTTTTTGAAGCCATGGCTGCTTTTACTGAATGCACTCCAAACTTAACCATATCAATCCCTGCTTGCGTCATGACTTTACATACCCATCTATTGAGTGTCGCTCCTGCTACTATCTTTACAAGGCTTCCTACATGCAATGAGTAGTTGCGTCACACATACCGGCCATGCCTACTCTGTCCTTAGTTCGTATTCCTTAAAACAGGAGCCCATGCAAAGGTTTGGGTGCCCTGGCAAGTAAGGGTAGGAGATCAGTCATCGAGTTAGACTTCGTTCTTCTTGTAACGTTGAACGCTACTCCCTCAGGATAAAATATTTGTATGTCTCTTTCCAGATCCTTGATGTCGGACACACTTCTACAGTAAACCAAACCAAGCAGCATCGCTAACTTCCCTGATAGTTGCTGCGTTGAAAGGTCTGTCCGGTGGCCAACTATTAAATAGTCTCAACACCAAATTTACATCCCATAGATTTGACCCCTTTAATGAGGCAGACTACCGCCGGATGCTCTCCAATCGGTTTTGCGACTACAAGGACGTGACCCGCTGAGATCGCTGATTTGTACACTCCCAATGTCCAGAATGCTCTGCCTCCTACCAACGGGGATGCTACGAAATTGAGCACTTGGACTACAGGGGCTGAAATGGGATGATGACCTTGTTGAGGACACCAGTCCTCCCACTTGCTCCATGCAGTGTTATAGCTCCTGAGTGTAGAAGTTGCCCATAACTCCTTGTTAAGCTGGGCAGCCTGTCTTGAAATACCAGTCTGGCTCCACTTGCTCCTGACACTCTGCAGGCTAGCAGCGGGAGCAGCGGGAGCATCTCGGCTAGTACCAGGAGATTATGCCTCCCCGCTGTGTCAGTCAGGCGCTCCGAATTCTGCGGCAGCGTCTGTGGAACTTTGTGTAAGGTTCCACCAGAACTGGAAAACCAAGTTTATGACTTCCATGCTGGGACTATGACCGCTTCTGCTCCCTTTCTGTGACTCTCCGCTAACACTCTTGTCAGCAGTATGAATGGTTGTAAAGCATAGTGAACTGCACCTTTCCAGCTGTGAAGCTGCATCTGCGCCTAGCGTGTCTGGATCTAATCTCCAATTGAAGAACCTGGGGATCTGTGTTATTATTATTTATTGTTATTATTATGGTATTTATTGAGCACAGACCTAGCTTCGAGAAGTAACTGAGTGCTTTACAGAGGTATACAGCAATACAGATACATACTGGAGCGCTTGTCAGGGGTAACAGAACAGATATACAGTGGGGGGGGGTCTGCCACTATGTTCTGCTCCCCCGGGGCAGATACGCCGCTGTGACTGAATGCTTCCTCTCTAGGCAATAGTGCCAGAGGTCTTTTGATAACTCCACTAACATCATGGATGTTGTCCCTCCTATATGATTGATATATCTTACTTCTGACACATTGTCCATCTTCAGACGAATGCAGCAGTTCACTCTGTCTCTTGCAAAAGTCTTGATCATGAAAGACTTAGCTAATAGTTTTAGACAATTGATATGAAGGTCTAACTCTGCCGAGGTCCATTTCCCTCCCGTTTCCAGTCCTCAGTACCTGGCTTCCCAGTTAAATCTGCTGGCATCTAATTCTATAATCAGCTCTGACACGTCTCCGAAAATGACTTGGCTGTTCCACACCTCCTTGTTGTGGAGCCACCTTCTAGCTCCATTCTTCCTTCCTGATCCGGGGGAGAGGGTCACCTGGTAATATCCCAGACCCTCCTGTAGATGCCTGATTTCTAATCTCTGGAGTACCCTGTAGTGCAATGGCCCCGCAAATATGGCTTGAATGGAGGATGCTAGCAGCCCTACTATTCTTGCTAGGGTCTGGATGGAAATTGGTTTTCTTGAGGCATACTCTGATCTCCTTCTTGATCACTCTAATTTTGTGCATTGGAAGTTCTAGGTTTGTTTTCTTGTTGTCTACCAAAAATCCTAGAAAATCCATCCTCTTCCTGGTAGTCAGTTTTCACTTTTCCTGGTTGATAAGGAATCATGTGACGCTAGCAGGTCACTCACCCATACACTTGTTCCTAGAACACTTCTCTGCTCGATGCTAGAATCCGAATGTTGTCCAGGTACATTTATAATCCTTATTCCTCCTTCTCTGATTGCAGATGTGACAGGTTTCATGAGCTTGGTAAAGGCCCATGGCGCCTGTCACAATCACACCTTGTAAGGGAAGAGAGTTTGCCACTCTCTCCCGAACCACAAAAGCCGAATGAATTGACCCCTCCCACTGTGGTTGGCACAGGTACCTGATATAGGTATACACAGGACACCACGTGGCAGCCAATGGGGGGGGAAGCGGGATTAGGGAGAGGTTGTGGATAGGGTGGGGGAATGACGAACACCGGAAAGAGGGTAAGGAAATACCTAGTTTGGATAGGACTGGCCTACACAACCCTATCATACATATTCAGATGTACGATACCTGTAGAACTAACACATACACACATAATGCGAATAATTCCTAAACAACCTGCCTCCTAATCCTGTCTAATACATATACATGGAAATTCAACATGAACACGTAACAAACACTTTTGCCATAAATGAGATGAAGCAAACAAATGGGAAGTTTCCCAGCATGATAAGACACACACATGGCCCCGTGGGCAAGCATAAGCGACATGTAACAGAAAGTGAAAACATGTAGTAGCAGATTCTAGTTAACAGCACTGATTCCAGGAACTGTTGTGACATAACCAACAATGACTTGTGGCACTAGCCCTTTTGCAGTTGAACGTTCGTAATTACACAGGTTCCATCAAGGGTGATTATAACCCAACAACTAGACATAAGCCCCATCTCCCAACACTGCCATGGCAATGCATTAGTCTGTCTGTCAAGGACGGTAGAATCACAGTTCCCTCCAGTACTTATGTTGAGTCCGGGAGCCCCACGGGACTACCCGGACAATGTGAACTTCTGCAGAAAAAGGCGAGCCGGCAGCGTGTCTGTCCTCCTGCCGAAACGCTGGTCCTCCAACCATCAGCATAACCGTGCGCTGGGCGCACCCCGAACTCCTGCTTCCTCCGAAAGCATAACGCCTAGCAAACCAAAATAAGCCGCACCTGTCTGGTGCTGTTGCCGGTTAATAAGCTGTGAGTAATCAGAGACAGCTGGCAACGCGTGCGCAACCCAGGACTACAAGCGGCTGCTAATTCTGCTGGGAAAGGTAGTCTTTGCTTCCCCAGCTCTCCAATGCACTTCATCGTGCATAATGTAACACTCCTCGTTTGCCCCATCCTCTATTTCTGACAGCGCCGAGGAGAGCCCGAATGGCAGTCATGAACTGCCATATTCGCCCTTGCCACCTGAAACCTAGGAAGGGGCGGTCTTCTCTCGCTATTGCCACTGTAAAGTATGCATCTCTCAGGTCTATCCTTGTGAGCCAATCTTCCCTCCTGAGTATATCTCTGAGCAGATGTATACCCTCCATCTTGAAGTGTATGTCCACTATCTACCAATTGAGATCTCTCAAGTTTATGACTTGCCACACCTTGTATTCCCTGTGAACTGTGAGGGGGACAACTTTGTAAAGGGGTCTCACAAGATGCTTTTTTATCAAATTAAAAAGGTTGGATAAATGCCTCACTCTCTCCCTAACCTATCGAGAATTTCCCTAACTATCAAAATAACTAAAGGAAACACTCTAACAAAAGGAATCTGTTCCTCACACTTGTACATACAACAAACTCATAATAGGAATATTTGGCAATTCAAATATAGCAGAAATAACCGTTAAGACAAACACAGACCCAATAATTGTATATCCTGTAACCTGGGTCAGTTCACCTTCCCCAGATTCAAAGCAGTATTCTCACTCAAAAGTCAAAATAAACCATTCCCTTTTTGTACTCAAGTTTGAATTACAAAGTTTCTTTTACTCCATAAGTCTTCCACTTGGACTTTAATCAATAGTTCAATTAGACGACAGTCTTTGTATTTTCACTTCTAGCAAACGTTCAAACAACTTATTTATTTTTGCATTTATTGCAGCGCACAAAACCCTCAGGCATCTGGACGCTACTTAGAGTAAGTGCAAAGTGACAGTATACAAAGTGCAAGACCACGCATAAGGGTTACAAAATGTGGGTAGATCTTGAAAGCATACACTGGCAACGCTACACCTCATGGTATGGGGGGGGGGCTACTGCAGTTGTACCGAAAGCATTACAGGTAATCCTAAAGAAAAATCACAGTGGGTGAATGATCTGGCAAAGCCACGCCTCATGGTACACGGGCTACTTCAGGTGTACAGGTGAACCTAAAGATGCATTTGGTATGGGGGCACAATCTGGCAAAGCCACGCCTCATGGTATGGGGGGCTACTTCAGGTGAGCATAAACAAATTTGGTATGGGTCCACAATCTGGCAAAGCCATGCCTCATGGTACGGGGTGGGCTACTTCAGGTGTACAGGTGAGCGTAAAGACAGAATCAGAGTGGGTGCACAACCTGACAAAGGTTTCTTGAAAACAAAAGTACCACGTAACTTTTAATTCATAAAATAAACTTTATTTTTTAAAAAGATAAAGACGTGAACTCTCCCTCTCCTCTTTAGAGTCAATAGTGAAAAGAACGTCAGTTATGTTATATCGAAAGATAAAAGATCCTTCTTCCTCAGGAATTTTTCTGATGGTTCAGGCGGAGATGAACTCAAGTAAATCCATGTTACTATCAAAATGGGAGCTAATGTGACTACAGCAACTTGAAATCTGCGGCAGCTCCATGGAAGAACTTTTGGGTAACCCGACAAAAACTAAAACACGAATGGAAGAAATGGACTGGATAAATACACTGGATAAGGCATCTGAGTATAAACTAACTAGACATCTACCTCCAACAATCAGAAAACTGAATGTAATTCAACCTTTTTTGACAAAGCATCCAGACAGGAAAACTCGGAGCACTCTACTCCGTGCAAGGTTAAACTTGTTACCCACAAACGAGATTCTGCACACAAGGGGCCTCTCAACAACGAATATTTGCCGCTTTTGTAATAACACTGAACAAAGAGAAACATTACGGCACCTTTTATTACTGTGTTCAGGTACAGAGAAATTCAGATCACCATACATACTTCATCACCTAAAAAATGCCTATCTAAGGGAAGAAGAACTCTGGTGGGAGCGCTTAATAGGAGGCTTGAGAACATCTTGGTCTATCGCAGCTACTAAAATCTTGGACCAGATCTTTGCACATGTACCTCCGAGCTAGGGGGACTGGACACAGATAGATAGATAGATGACGGCAGTGGGGAGTGTTTTCTACCTTACTTTCGTGTTGCTGTAGACTTATTCTCGTGTTGGGATTAATACGCTGTGAAATTTTATGTTCATCTTCTTGTAAAAATCACTTCAGTGATTATATACTCGTATAATAAAAAAATAAAAATAAAAAATAAAAAAAATAAAAAAATTTTAACACATCTTCTGTAGCAACAACAAGGTTTGTCAGGATGATTCCACAACAGTTCAGAAAACACTTCAGTGATTTTGTCACTATTTTATCTTGAGAACACTCCTACCTCAATATAGTACTTAAATGGTTTCTTCCTGGTCCACTAACCTGCCAGGACTACTACTAAAAGGTCCCTAGCTTGTTATACTCACCTGCCAGGACATAAAAAACTAACACTATGACAAGTACTCTGTGGTAAGGTCAACTTCAAATCTTTAAGAGAGTCTTTAATTTTCAGCTACATCAACAATCACAATTACTTTTAGGAAAACAAGTTATACATTGGTGATGTTTGTTCCACTCTTGGTTTTGCCACAGCAATGCAGGTTTGGCTGCTCACCTCCTGAACATTATTTCAGGAGGGCCCACTGTTTTCCCACTTTTTCATCAACAAACTGCTGATAATGTTTCCTTCTCACATTAGCATATATTTACCTCAGGCAATGCTTGTTGTTGTTTTGCTTAACTGTTGTATCTTTCTTATTCTGGCAACAACAGTTATAACCCTCCTGCAACAGTTTTCTCTTGTCATTCAGCCAACATACTTTAAAAGTGCGGTAAGATCTTGCTCCCTCCTTAATGATGGTTTAGGTCAACCTGATTGGCCTTTCTTTATTTAGGCATGGGGGTTGGCTTTTATAACAATGTTGGGATTTTTTTGTGTGGTTTTATTGTGTTTTCTTTTTTAATTTTTTTTTTACAGTTCTCATCTCCCCAATAAGATTGCTTTCTATCAGTTCGGTATTCAAAATACTTGGTATTACTCGGCGGTCGCATACGGAGCTTACCAGGTTTTCCTATTGATGGTGGCCAATGCCAAACAGGACAGGAGCTTTCCTTGCTCCGTGAGTCAGCCGGTGCTTGCCTGCCACTGAGACACTGAAAGGATCTTTCCTTGCTCTGTGTGTCAGCCAATGCTCGACTGCCACCATGACACAACACACCCACCAGAGACACTCTCTCTCCAGGGTGAAAGTCGACCGCAAAGCCACTTTGCACTGCACAAACTGTTAGGGGTGGCTCCAGCGGCTGCTTTCTGCTTCCACTGCATCTGGTGGTGTCTGCAACTCCACCCTGCTGTTCTAATAGCCTGCACCTGAGGGGGCCTTATATATATATATTCAAAAGTCCAGCTCAGATGTGGGCTATTGGAACCACTAAACTGCATCTTGCAGTTGAGTGCCTCTGAGGCCCTCTTCCTCTTCCCAGTACTTAGGGCATTGTGGGACTTTAAGCCCCTAGTGTTTCTTTTGCTACTTTGAAAATTATAAACTTCTGCTTTTGTTGAATTGCTATTGCTTAATAGCTACATTTCTAGAAAAGGGTTTTAGATGACAAAATGGTTGATTCAGATTCAAGGAAAAATCATCTTTACCAGAAGTCAAAGTGTTGATGTTCTCATTCTCAATTATATCCTTTTTTTGATTATCACAAGAGTTTTCACTACTCTTAATGTGGGTTTCTATGGGAAGAGAAGTTTGACTCTGACAACAAGCTATTAAATATACTGGTATCGTGGAAATCTTCCTTTCTGAAAGAGACAAATGCTACATCTCTCCTTACTGAATCCTCTTGTTCCCTGAGCGGCTTTCTCCTCCCAGGTGACCCGCCCAGCTAATACCACTGACAAGGTTGGGATCAGGAAGCAACTGCCTTCCCCTTGCCACCTGGGAGGTTACATAAGGCAGGGATTTTGTGAGGATTCTGCATGATTCATCACAGAACTAACATTTTGCTGACCAAATGTAGGGTTTGCTCTCCTTTTGATTTGAGCTGCTGGAGCTCCCTTTACATAATCTGTTATTCCTCCTGCGGGAGTCTCAGCAGAGGTGGAGTCTTCATTTGTCTTGGGTGTCTATGAATTCTAGTCGGAACCCAACACAGTCTGCAAGACCCAAGCATCGCCTGACCGCGCTCAAAATGTGTTTATAATGGACTTCTTTCAGCCCCCCACTTGTGGGTAATGTACCGTCTGTGCTCTCACTTGATTGGGCTCCTTGGCATCAGTCGTAGCCTCTTCCTCTGTGCCCTCTCATCGGTCTCACGCTTGCCAGGAAAAACAAGTCTTGATAACGGAAATCCCAGTATTGGCTCTGTGACCCTGAAGCCTTTGTTACAAGTTCTAGCGAGCGACGATTAACCTCTGTATCAGCCGGTCCCTGCAAAAATTCTATTGGGAAAAAGATCTGTAATTGATGATTGTGCCTTCTCTACTATATATGCTGACAAATGTGCTCTTCTCCTTGGCAAAGGCTTCGCCAAACCGGAGTCCCTGTGCGGCCTCACACGCTTCGTATGTGGCTAGGTCCCCTAGTTTACTGTTAATCCTGTGTAGTAAGCTCATTCTCTTTTCCAAAGAAAGGACGCAGTTTGCATTCCCCAAGAGGCACACCACTCTCTGTGCCCAGATGCCTAGGGTAGTTGCGTCAATCGGCTCTATTGTGTCTTTAGCTCTTTGGGCCAGATCTGTAATCTTGGCGATCGGCCCTGATAAATAAAGAACTGTTTCCTGTAAGTTCCTCCATGCTCTATCTATGCCTTTCTGCATGTTTTTGGATGCCTTGGTGATGAATGTTATCATTTTAGGATCCAGCTTCGGCGTGTCCGCCAATTTGCCCGCTAACTCTGGACATGGATATTCTGATTTCATTCAATTGTCTAGAGTTATCTTCAGTCATTGTGCCATGTATTGGGCCACTCTAAGGGAAATTTGCCAGTCGGTGGGATCTGGGATGTCTGATATTGTCTGGGTTAAATATATCCGTCATCTCCACTGCCGGCTCCTGTTTTTGTTCCGTTTCTCCTTTGAATGGAATCCGATACAGTGTCTTTGGCTAGGTCTTTTTTGCTGGACTTCACTGTCTGAGGATGAGTCCATATCTCTTATATTGTCTTCCCCTGGGGAAGGGGGTAGGTGGCTTGGCACGCCTGATCTCTGCAGGAAAGTGTCCCGTATCTTTCTGAATGCATCAGCTGTTTCTTGGGTCTGTTTCTTACCCATTTCCTTATGACCTGGGGGAATGCTTTCCAGTTTGCCCACCTCTTCTTGGGTGTGCTCAGCGGACGTGCTCTATAGTGGCGGGACATCATTCTTCTTCTTGCTGCCCCCTATAAGGGTCTCCAGTGTGCCCAACCTCTCTTGAAGGCGTCTGACCCCTTGCGCCACTGCTTCTATCAGAGTCCCCTAGCACCTTTTTAAAACGAAGCACCAGGTCTGTATTCTATTTGATCTCCATATTCTCGAGGCTGCCCTCGCTCCAGCTCTCTTCTTCCATTGGAACTGAGGTCTGTAGTCTTATGCTGCTAGAAATGTGCCAAATGCCTGAACCAGCAGGCGGATGAGCACGTCCGCCGGGACTCGCCTGACTCTGTTTTTATATACTGTTGTGTGACTTACAGACTGTAAGGGTATAAATACTGCTCCATTCCGGAGGAGGATACTGCTGTGGATTGGCTTTTGGAAAATGTATGGTTCTCGAGATCGTTCTCCTTATTCGCAATGTCTCTCCTTAGCCACGCTTCTATGGGTTGTCTAGCGGGCTCCTACAGTTGCCGCTCTGATTGTTAAGATTGTTCTTCTGTGCCCCGTACTTGTGAGTGTCTAGCGAGCATGCTACTGCTGCTGCTCTGAGCGCTACTACTGGGTCTGTCGCAGTGTGTTATTTCAGACCTGCGTGCTAACTCTCCCAGCGCTGGGGAATTCCCTTGGTTCGAGGTGTGTTGCAGTTCGGTATAAATGAAAACCGTGAGGGCGAGTCCCGAGCATGAGCTGATTTGCTCACGGTCCTTGCTTGCTCTCCCAGTGTCGGATTTCGCTGTGCTACTGCTGCGCTTATAATTCTTGCTTCCGCTGCATGCGTTCTTATGGCGACGCTCTATCTGTATGATATTAACTGTATGATATTCGCATCATTCCATATACACATTCACTTTCCTTAACCGTTAATATGATCTAAACATTGTCACAATAAGCTATGTAGCCAAAATGGCACGCATCTGGCTGAAGAGCACAAAAAGAAGAGGAAAGGACTTACGCAGGAAGTGACGTACCGAGACCAGTGGGGAGGAAATCACATAGGATAATTACACTACAAAGAGGACTTATGGGGGTTGGCGACTCATTTCAGTTGGGTTTTGAAAGAAAAAAAGAAAATGTACATACTTTTTAAAAGATAGTTTTGAAACTGCTGAATAGTAAGAATGAAAGAAATTGAAATATAATGATCACCTCTGGTCTTGACATATAATCAGTTGCCTTTTTCTTGAAAAATGTTTTACAGGCAAGTCTTTTCAGTGTGTATGTGACTAATCTTATGTGTCTGCAAACACTAACTTGCAGATACCTTTTTAAACTTGTTTTATTTTTTACTTCTTTTTATTGGTTTTATACATAAAGCTTCCAATATGGCATCAGACATCAAATGCGCTACTCAGAGCTTAGTTATAACGGTAACAAAAGAAAATAAATAACAGAAACAAATAACAATTCTAGTCCTTGGGGGGGGGGGGGGCGGAGATAGGAGGGACAAGGGGCGGAACACAGGGAGACAGCAGCTTTCACATTATGTTTGGTTTGTGGAATCCTTGGCTATTCACCCAACATCTCATGCCTGCACCCTTAAGATATTTATCCACTATTGTTGGCCAATCTAGTCTGCGGTTTACCTTCACGTAGTGGGCCTTGCAAAAGGATTTACCTTATGATGACAAGACACCGCCACCAGTAAAAAAACAAACACGAACACTGGGCACATCCCCAGTGTCTAGCTTTAGATTGAAACTGTTGAAGTCAGGAAAGCCACGGGAGGCCGAAATGCAGTTGAAGCAGGAGCAAGAGTGAAAGTGCCAGCAGAAGACGCTGTGGGACGAGAAGGTGTGCAGTTTTGCAGAGTACGCGCAGCAGGAAGCAGAAAAGTGGAAGACGGCAGCGGGGAAAACAGCCCAGCAGTGCGAGAGACGTGCTCCTGACCTGATGTGTGCTGGAGGACACAGAGACCCGACAGGCTGTGGAGCTCCAGAGAAAGGCTGTGTCGACAACAGCAGTCACTACAGAGCTGTCAACGGTATTGCCAAACCGCGGAGGGTCTGACAGTTCACCGTACTACAACGCAGCATCAATGAGTGACGCGAATACACCGAAAGAAGTCTGCGAGTTGGCCTGGAGAGAAGTTAACCCTGGGACACTTCAAGCAGAGCATTATACAGAAAGACAGTTTTGAATACCGAACAAGTAGAAAAGAAAGGCAATACAGGTGCAATTTTTCTTTCATGAGACATCAGCTTGGGGAAACCTATAACCCACATTGCCAGTAGTCAAGGGACTATATAGACAGGCAACCATTGTACAACCCTCATCACTTGGGGTACTGGTATGGAGACACTTGAAATAAAGATTGCCACTAGCAGAAGAGACCATGTACAGTTGTAGGAGTTTTTGTTCCTGGCAGGCGAGTAAACCAGGAGAGAAATAATTGTTCTGAAGAAATGTGGTTGTACTGAAAAGTGTTGTGGAAAGAAACTATTAACTTTATCATCATGACAAAGTGATGTGTCACAAAAGGCATTTGCTGTGTCGTCCTGACAAAAGTATTCCACTGGAAGAATAATTGATTTTCTTATAACTGCTTTCCATCCTAGGAAGTATACTTTGTGGAGGAAACAGTTGCTCTGGAGTTTGTGAAAGACATTTACTTTACCAAGTTGAAAGACATATTGAATGGAAAAGACATTTTGCATTGAACTGAATAGATCTTTGTTGGATCAGACGTTTTCATAAGTCTTCCTGAATTGACTCGGAGGGGGTGGGGGGAGAGAACCACACCCTGGTCCCAAGGAGTGGTTTGTGAGGATTGTAAGTTTGAACTTTTGCACCATTTTGCTGAGCTAAACTCTGATACGTTAACTGTATGCACTTTGGTTATGTACGTTAAGGTGAGGGTCAGATACTTTTGAACCCAAGGTAATTTTTCTTTTAGTTGTAGATCCTCGTTAGGATAGGGATAGACGGGCGTTTATCTCACCCTTATTAATTTTCAAACTAAACATCCAGCAGCAGAGCAGAAACAAAACAATAATAGTTATTTCATAACATTACAATACAATTGTAGACCCAACTACCAGAGGCATAAAGCAGTGTTGGGACAGATTTTCTGAAGTCCAACTAAGGGTTTAGCTAAACCATTCAACTGAGGCAGTACAAGACTCCACTCTTAGTATAAGGCTGTACCACCTGAGTTCAGGGTAGCATAGACAGAGCAGCCGGGCTTATCTTAGGAGGAAGAGAGTGCTGTAGAATCAGTACAAATACATTGTAATACAAATGGTCCAAAGAAATACTGAAACACTATGTATTGTAAAAATAAATGGTGTATTTAAATACAAGCAGACTCAGATAACTCTTGGGGAAAGTAAGTACTCTCTCACAGATCATGTAAACACATTATAGAAAAGCACAACACTATGCTTGAGGGTACACAGACAAAAGCATATAACCTAATTTGGAACACCTAACAGGAGCTCCAGGGAAGTCAAACCAATAGTTACTTTTTAGATTTCTTTCAGTAATATAAGGGTAGTAGACCCTAGCAATTGTACTGTGAAACTCAGCAAGAAATCACGTAGTAAACCAACAGGACACTATACTTTTTGTGAATAGTGGAACACTTCTTCTCGGTACAGTAAAAAACTTCTTTTGTGATAACCTACAGTTATACTAGTAAAACCTAAGGATGTAATATTCTATTACAGGTGCATTTGAGATCAGTAAAACACAGATTGAGATGAGCAATAACTCTTGTAAATTATTTTAGGATGGTAAACAGTAAATGCACGTTTTGAAGGAGCTGTCAGCAACTTAAAGATGGGTATAAACCTCAGACCAGGGAAAGCAAAACGCAATGTTGCACTGTATGAATGACTCAAAGTTATTCTAGGTAAGTAAAACCTAATGCAGGCTTATTCTGGACAGGCTAATAGCAAGTCAGGGGAAGCAAGACCCAGTTGCGAAACCTATACACCTATTCTCTGAAAGAAATAGTTAGTGAAGCAAACAACATTACCTTTGGGAAAGAGGCCCAGCCAATTTACAGGTAAGTAAAATCAATCCACGTGATCCGACCGCGGCTGAATTTGCCACGGCTGGACAATTTGCATGAGAAAGGTGCGGACTACCAAAAGTTTGCACCTTTCTCATGTGAAAAAGATGTACACACCCACACCCCTACCCACAACACACCCGTTGCACACCCCACACCCTCAACGCACACCCCACCCACACCCACAACACACCCCCACCCACACCCCCAACATAAACAAACCCCACTTACCTTGTCTTCATGCTGGTTCCCTGCGGTGCCAGTTCCCTTTCACTTCTGTGTTCGGGAACCAGCGCTGCATGGTCCTTTTTTTTTTTTTTTTTCTTTTTTCTTTTACGGGGGCTGCAGGGGTTTCCCCCCCCCCCCCAGACCCCAGTAAAGTATAGTGAGCGGGGTGTTGCGGGGGACACCCCTGCAGCCCCCGCATTCTTTTTTTATTTTACTTAACATAAAGGTTTGCATGGGCAAAAAATGCTACCACCAAAGGTACAAACTTTTGGTGTTCAACCCTTTGGTGGTAGCATTTTTCTGACTTTTTGCCCATGCAAACCTTTATAATCCGTAAAATTGTACAATACCAGTAAAAATAACATTGCATCTACTTTCTATTAGAATGGCGGAACAGTTTCTAAGGAAAGAAAGATGTTACATATACTTTTGTGAATGGCAGAACATTTCTAAGGTAAATCATTACTTTTGTAACTGTTGACTCTCAGAGTTAGTTACCAACCAGCTTCTTTTGCAAGGAAGTAACTTTTAAACATGTATTCTGTTTTCTAGGCAAAATGCCCAGGTTTTCCAAGATGGCTGCCGGCACTGTGTAGACTTGCCGACGGCGCTCCCCGGACCCGTTCGCAGCAGGTGCCCACCACCCCAGCGTTAGCCGAGGAACGGGCAGTCCGGGGCCGCGGGTGCCCGCGGGTGCAGCTACCGGAGGTGTTTGTTCGGTGCAGAGAGACACTGCGGGACAGCGGAGGCCGGCCGAGGCTCCAGAGACCCCCGGCAGAGATCGCCCTCTCCTGGTGGGCGGGGCCCTGATCGGCGGCGGTGGCTGTGGGAGCGGAGCGGCGATCAGCTCCGGAGGCAGCGGTGTCTCCCCTGTGGACGGCGGGGAGTCTTGTGGAGGCGCGGCCGGAGTGTGCGGCGGCCCGCCCGGAGACGCGGCGTGTCGCCCTGTTGGGGAAGACTGGCCCCGAGGGCTCCGGAGCAAGCTGGTAGGGATCGCGCGCTGCCAGCGGTCCCCGGGAAGGCGCTGGAGTTAAGGAAGCAAGGTCCGGAGGGCCTCGGCAGGTAGAAGAGTGCATCGGAGGCCCGGGAACCCTGTATGTCAGCACCTCTGCTGTGCTGGGCCTAAGAGGCTGTTCGGCGGTGGAAGGTAGGAAGAAGGGGGGGGGGTTCCTGCCTGCAAGCCCTTGGAGGGGTGAATTGTCGCAGGAGTATATAAGCATTGGGACTTGTGCATCGGGAGAGGACTGGCCTGCTGGGGGTTGAGTGCCCCGGGACTGGGCTTGCTAACCCGGTTCGGGTTGAAGGGCATTTGAAGCGGCGAAGGGGGCACGGTTACATCGCCTCTCGCCCCTGAGGAGATCGGGGGGCTGTGGGAGCTTGCTGTGCCGGACCAACAGCTGGGGGCTGAGGGGGGGGGGCCCAGGAGAGACTCAGACTCAGGCGAGTGGTGCAGGCGGAAGGGGTGAGGCGATTTTCCGCCTCACGGGGAGTGCTGATTGCGGGGAGCGCAGATTGAGGCAGCAACGAGCGAGCGTAGAGGTGTGCAAAATGTCCGTGAAAGCCAAAGGGAAGGGGAACAGGCCGCCTCCCCCCCACCCCCCAGGCGAGAATCATGGCACCCTCCATGGACTGTGGCAGGCACAGGCCCCCAAGGATGGAAACGGAGTCCCCAGGGGGCGACAGAGGACACAGCGATACTGCATAGGAGAGAGTTCCTTGGGGAGCTGCAGGCCTTGCAGAGCAACCTAACTAAAACCTTCCAGGAGCAATTCCAACTGATGCGAGCAGATCTTAATGAGGCCTTAGGAGAAATGAAGCAAGATCTGCGTCAACTTGGCGAAAGGATGGACACTCTGGAGAGAGGCCTCCAGGAGGTGGACAAGGACTCCTCAGCGAATAGTGTGGCGATCGAAAGGCTGGACATTGCCACGAGAAATTTGGAAATTCAGATGGAAGATTTGGAAAATTGTTCCCGTAGAATCAATATCAGAGTGAAAATGCTGCCGGAGTCGGTACAGGACAAGAACTTGAAAGGGGTGCTCCAAGGCATCTTTGCAGAAATCCTTGGCGGATGCGAACCTGGAAAGATTGAGTTGGACCGAGTGCACAGGACGGGGCGTCCGCCCAAGGGTCAGTCGGCAAGGCCGAGGGATGTCCTGGCGGCCTTCGCAAGGTATTCTCAGAAGGAAGCGGTCCTCAAAGCAGCACGTTTAAAAGAACCCATCATGTTCGAGGGTCAACAGATAGCGCTGTTTCAGGATTTGGCGAGTAGTACACTCCTGAAGAGGAGGCAGATGAGCCCACTACTCAAGATATTGAACGGGAAAGCGATACGCTACAAATGGACTTTTCCCTTTGGTTTGCTCTTCGAATGGGAGGGTACCCAGAGGCGCATTACATCACTGCAAGAGGGGGTGTATCTTTTGGGCGTGGAATTAGAAGATGTCCCCTCAAGCTCGAGTCCAAGAAATCATCGCCGACAGATCGAGACCCAGGCCCTGGGAATGGGCAACCGCAAGGGATAAACGGAAGAAAGACCCTAAAGATAAGGTCCCAGTGGGCCCGGGGAAGTCTGGAGAAGACAGGGTTCTCGAGTGACCGACTCCCCCGGTGCTGTGGTTAGAGATAGGGGTGGTGGGCCTCTAAAAGGTGGGTGAAAGCATGGGGATGTAGGTGGAGCAGCCATGTTGGAATAAAGAAGGGTGAGATGCCTGTGGTGGGAGGAGGGGTAGTGCGGGAAGGAGCAATCCTTCAGGGGTGGGGCTGGGGAGGGCTTCAGGCGGGGGAGGGGGAAGGGCAACGAGCTACTAGCGGAGGGGCAGGGGAGCTGGCAGGCATCGGACTTACAGCCTGCACAGCGTGGGGGCTCTCTTAAGTGGTTAACGCATAACGTGAGAGGGTTAAATACCCCTCTCAAAAGGAAGAAGTTGGAGCATTTCACGCAGAAGGAGAGGCCAGATATCCTGGGGCTCCAAGAAACACACTTGCTCCTTAGAGACCAACGTAGACTTAAGCTACGCGGCTTTGATCAGATCCTCCATGCTTCAGGCCCCACCAAAGCAAGGGGGGTAGCCCTGGCCATTCGAAATACTGTGTAATTCAGTATCTGTGGGGTGATTAGGGATAAGGAAGGGAGGTACTTAATAGTGAGGGGGAGGTGTCAAGAAACTCCATACACGATTGCGGTGGTGTATGGACCTACATCGGGTCAGGAACAATTCTTGCATCGTATCTTGCAGGTGTTGGAGGATGAGGCATGGGGTCAGATTATTCTCTTGGGCGACCTTAACATTGCTTGGGATAGGGGGAAGGACAGGGATTGCCAGCAGGCCTATGGGGGAGGAGCGGTGATGTCCGCGAGGATAAGGGACAGGATAGTACGGATGGGCTTGCGGGATGTGTGGAGGGAGTGCAAGGGAGAGGAGGAGGGTTACATCTTTCTATCAGGGGTGCATGGTTCGCAGTCCAGAATCGACTACCTATGGGTATCTGCTGGCCTGGTGGGTTGTATTTGTGAAGTTCAGACTGGACCGTTGGGAATAGCGGACCATAGAACGGTCTCCATGGTGCTGGACTTAGGTCGGAGGCTAAAGGGCCTGTAGGGGTGGAAATTCTCTGAAGCCACAGTGAGGGACCCTGTGGTCAGGGAGGACATCGAGGGGAAAATCAAGTTATTCTTCGATATCAATAAGAAGGAGGATACGGGGGAGGGAATTAGGTGGGATGCTTTTAAAGCTACCATTAGAGGGGAATTGATTGCTGCAGAGGCACATCGGGCTAAATTGTTGAAATCATTGGAGATGCAGTTGGAAGCTGAGTTGGAGGTGGCGATGAAGGCAGCGGGTGAAGTCCCCTCTCGGGCGGCAATGAGGGATTATAGAAAGGCGGTGGGCCAGTTGGAACTCCTGCGCACTAAAAGGGCTGAGGGCGCTCCCCTGGCTGCGAGACAAAAAATTTTACACGAAAGCCAACAAGCCGGATGCTCTTTTGGTGCATCCATTAAGGGGTAGTAGGGCAAGGAACGCTATCTCAGCGCTGAAATCAGAGTCTGGCGTTTGGATTACTAGGCAAGAGGACATCCAGGAGGCCTTCTGTCATGATGCCATCCCCCGGAGCGCCAGGCCCAGCACCCCCGGGAGCAGGCATCACGCCCCCGTGTAAAAGTCCAGCGGCCTTTTATAGGGGCTCTTTGGACTCTGTCCTGGCGCCGATGGCACCAGGCTCATGTTGGACATCAGTCCTGGCGCCATAGGCGCCAGGCTCATAAAAGGAAGTGTTTGGTGCACTTACCTGAAGCAGACCATGCTGCACACTCACCTGATGCAGACCATGCTGCATGAAGAACCAAGCCAAATGAGGCTTAGGAGGGACTATTTTTCTGAAGGAACTATTTTGTTACTTGGGTGGGACTGTGGAAGAATACTCACCTGGAACTTCTTCCAAGGCTATTTAAGCCACTCCCGGACAGCCACATGTGCTTCGCGTTGTTCTGCATCCCAGCAGCTGAACGCTCACCGTGTCTGCTCCTGCACCTGGACTCCAGCCACGCCCGCCTCGAACCTGGAACACCTATAAGGGAATAAGAGAAGAGAAAGGTGAAAACCAAGAACTATTTCAACCTTCTTACCTGCATCCGGAATCTTCACGCCAGCATTCCTGAAGGAAGACTTCCATTTAAAAGCACCGCGTTGCTCGCTGCAGCGCCGCGCTTCACTCACCTGTTCCCGAGATGCCGTCCGGCTCCATCGCGGCTCTCAGTGCCGGTCGCCACATCTCTGCACCGCACCTAAGGGAGAGAAGAGACAAAAGGTGAGCAAGGGAACACAAGAGAAAAGCCGGATTTTCAGCCATATTACTTACCGGCTATTCTTGGTGAGCCATTCCATATCTCGGGTCGGCGCCACATCTCTGGCAGGTACCGCACCCCGGCCCCAATGGGGAAAGGACAAAAGACATTACTGGGGAATTATAAAGACATTTAGAGGGGTCGCCCTCATCACTGACTCACCTGATTTTACCCCGGCAATTTAACCCCTCAACGCATCGCCTTTGTTCTGCAACTGAAATAAAGGACAGAAAAAGACAACATAAAAGGAGGCTCACACTTGAACTTTTGCATCTTCATACTTACGGCGTATCGCTCAGTAAAGTCAAGTGGATTTGCCAGCGCCATTCTGAAAACCAGTGAAGTAACTGGACGAACGCGCGCCCCTGCACCAGAAGCAGGATGGAGAGTTCATCCTTCCAAACCATAAGGTGAGCTTAAACCGGGGGTTTTGGAGGAAGTCAGAGGAGAACGAAGGGGGAAAGGGGGGAGCAAGCACATTATTCAGCAGACAGTTGATCCCCTTTCTCATCTGCAGAAGGATATTCCTACGGGCCAGACAAGCAAGATTTGGGGGTCCAGTTCAATCGGTGGTCCGAATTCTGCGCATCACGCTTGAAGAGGCCACAGCAACCCAGACCAGACCAGCGCCTCCGTGGGAGCCAGGTGAGCGTTACACCTTCGCAGAATACTGTGACGCACTGTACGCCTCCCAGGACCCTCTGAGTGCGTCTCAGGAAGAGTTCCTAAGTAAGGTGGAATTGGGGGAAATTAGCAGGAACACACGTGATGCCCTTGATCAAGAAATCCCGGCTGAGGAAGTAGCTAGGGTAATTAGGGCTCTCCCCGTGCACAAGGCTCCCGGCCCTGACGGTTTTACCGCAGCATTTTACAAGCTGTTTAGTTTGCACCTGGTCTCGCACTTGTCCTCTCTGTTTAATTCTTTTAGATGAACGGGTAGGATTTCTCCCACTATGGAGGAGGCGAAGGTCACCCTTATTCTTAAATCAAATAAGAATCTGGAGGACAGATCCTCTTATCGCCCCATTGCGTTGATGAATGTCGACGCAAAGCTGTATACCAAGATTCTTGCGAACCGTCTCGAGGCTGTTCTCCTGAGCTTGATACACCCCGACCAAATGGGGTTTATTAGGGGTAGACAAACGTCGGACAACATCAGGCGAGTGGCTCATATAATTGAAAAGGCCCAGAAGACGAACACTCCCGCGGTCCTGGTGGCATTAGACGCGGAGAAGGCTTTCGACCGCGTGGAGTGGTCTTTTCTGTTCCTAGTGATGGAGAGGATGGGCTTCGGGGGGATTTCATGAGGATGGTGCGCGCTAGCTATCAAGACCCCAGCATCAGGGTAATGGTTAATAGGAGGGCCTCCAGGCGAATTGATCTGCGGCGAGGGACGAAGCAAGGATTTCCCCTCTCCCCAATGCTATACGCGATCTATCTGGAACCTCTTCTCCAGGCAATCAGGGAGACGAGGGATAATCAGGGCATACCTTTTGGGGGAGAACAGCAGAAGGTCGCGGCATTTGCGGACGATATGCTGTTGGCGTTGACGGCCCCAAGGGAATCGCTTCTAGCGAGTGTGTCCCTGTTGGTATCTTTTGGCGAGGCATCGGGGTTGAAGATCAATATGAATAAGTCGGAGGTGTTAAACCTGACACTGAGGGCTGAGTCGCAATTAAAGTGAAGTCCGGGAGGGATCAGATACTTGGGGGTGAAAATCACAGCTAATTTAACAGGGTGGTATGCGGCCAATTTTCCCCCACTCCTTAAGGCAGTAAAAAAGGATTACCAAAAGTGGAGGGATCTCAGGGTTTCTTGGGTTGGGCGGATTTCCGCAGTGAAGATGGTCACGTTACCCAGGCTTTTGTACCTATTTCAGGCTGCCCCGCTGCCTGTCCCAGCGACTTTCTTTAGGGAATTAGACTCGCTCACCAAGGGGTTCATCTGGGAAGGGAGAAGGGCTAGGGTGGCCTTTAAGATCTTGACGGCGCCCAAGAACAAGGGGGGCTTGCATTGCCGAATTTTCGGAGATACTACGAAGCCGCTCAGCTTCGTGTCATTAGAGAATGGCTGACGGGGGCAGAGGGTGCGTCGGACAAACTTTGGGTGAGGATGGACAGGGCCGTGGCCCATCGTAGCCTAGCAGAAATTTTATGGCTTCCCAAACCGCTCAGGCCACGGCATCTCTATGAGAGCGCCTTTACCAAGCTTCTAGTGGACACCTGGGACGGTTTGGTGCGATCGGGGGGCCTGACTACTTTCCCTTCGCCCTTCACCCCAATTTTTGGGAATGGGGACTTCACCCCAGGCTTGGAGAAGGGGGCTTTTGCGCAGTGGCAGGAGGGGGGGTTGCAGGAAACTGGCGGACATGTTCCGAGGGGGGCAGTGCTGTCTTTTCAAGAGTGTAAGAGGGAATTTGCCATCCAGGAGACTGAGCGACTGCGGTACGCACAAATTCGGCACTGGGTGATGCACCCGGAGGTTAATAAGGCGGCCTCCCGAGACACGACGGCTTTTGAGAGATTCCTCCTCACTAATGATGGCTCGAAAGGCCTGATCTCTGATATTTATAAACTCCTGGGCAGTGTTACTGCGGGTGTTAGGTGGCCCTTTATGAGAGAGTGGGAGCGGGCGGTGGGGAGAGAGATTGACTCTTCGGAGTGGGAGGGCTTATGGAGGAAGATTCCTAAGCTGGCTAAGGCTTTCCAATTACAAGAAACTTGGTATAAGGTGCTGTATAGATTGCACTATACTCCCGCGCGACTCCACAAGATCTATCCCGAGGTCTCTGAGAGGTGCTGGAGGGGGTGTGGCATGGTGGGCACCGCCGAGCACATCTGGTGGTCGTGCCCGAAGATCGCACCGTTCTGGGGGGAGCTACGGGTAGCGCAAGATATGGTTTTTGGCTGGGCGATGATAGACCTCCCTTACATATCCTACTGGGCCTTCGGACAAAAGAAGGGGTGGGTGAGCCTAGAGGGGGGGAAAAAGCAAAGGTGGTACTGGTTCTGGCTGCGATAATGTTAATAGCACGGAAATGGAAGAGCCCTGAGATCCCTGCTCCCCAGGACTGGTTTCGGAAGATGTGGGAGATAGTGGCTCTGGAGTGGGCGACTTATACCTCTCTCAACAAGCTCCAGAACTTCGCGGCGGTCTGGGGCGAGCTGTTGGAATTCCTTAAAGACGATTTTAGGGTAATTTGGTGCCCGCAGCGCTTGAGACTGTTGGACCTGCAATAAGTGTGTTATGTTTTCTCTTACCCTTAAACTGACTGGGAATGGGTGCAGCGGAAGCTCGTTGTCTGGGGGGAGGTGGGTGGGCGGGGCGGTGGAAGGGGAAGTTTGGGAGGGAGGTAGGTTTTGGTTTTGTTGTTTTGCTAAAGAGTTGTAAATCCTTATTCAAAACTCGATAAATAAAATTTTAAAAAAAAATGCCCAATCCTTAGAAGTCTTTCCCTTATTCTTCAGAGCATTTGTGTTCTCAGTGGCAGAAGGGGGGTAATTAGGGTCTAGTGTCCAACAGACAGGTCAGGATAGGTCCTTAAGTAGAAAAAGTCAGAGTTCCTAAGGAAGACTGTTAGAACAAGTACTTTACTTTTAGAGTTAGTTGAGGGTCCAGTGGCTTCAGAGAAGACACAATATGAGTCTTCCAGCAGGGGCCTGGGTGTACTGGACCTGAGGACTCCCAATCCAAGAAAACACCCTAAAACTACACAGGAATCACAAGAGACCTAAAGTAGTTTAATACCTAAGCCAGCACAGTGCCTCAGCACAGAAGATTTTGCAGAGGAGGACTTCAGGATCTGCAGCTAAAAACCTGGTCGTTGAATTCCTTTATCAAGAAGACGGGACACTGGAAGGACTTTTGCAGCCAGGGTCATGGGGAAGCCTCTGGGCAAGGTTTTCCTCGTGGCTGGATGCAGCTCTGTGGATTTGGCACCTTTTTCAGGAGCACAGAAGAAGACAGAAAATCGCCTGTCGGATTGTTGTCGTATGCAAGGTCCAGGACTCTGGTGAGGGGACTTTTTAGATTGGAATCATGCCTCTGGAGATCCAGCAGGATGCCCAGGATTTTTCAGTGAGATTCGTAATTTGGAAGACCGTGCACCTTGCAATGGCTCGAGGTCCCAGGGTATTGGGGTATAGCAGCCTTGCAAGGTCGCAGTACGGCGTGGGATGGCTCAAAATGCCAGTCCTCTTGAGCCTAATGGGTCACACCAGGCTCTGGGTCATCATTCTCAGGTCAATTGGAAGGAAGGGCTACAGCAGGATCCGGTTACACTGCAGGCTCTCCGGTTGCTGGAAACTGTTTCAGGGCTACAGCAGGATCCGGTTACACTGCAGGCTCTCCGGTCGCTGGAAATCATTTCAGCCGCAAATGCTTCATCTTCCTGTTCGGTTTTGGTTCCAGTGTTCGACTACCACTTCAGCTTCCAGGATCAGACTTTTATGTAATCAAACAGCTTTGCAACATTAAAACTTGGGGGTGGGGAGGGGGGGGGGTTGTGGAGTCGTTTGGCAATCCTTTCAGGACTGCCAGCCTCCCAGTTTGTACTGGATTCTCACACTTAGGCTGGAAGAGAAAGGACTGCAGAGTTTTGGACTCCCTCGCTTCCTGTCTTCACACACACTCTGGAGCCTGGGTGGGGAATCCACAGGATTTCCGCTGAAGATAAAAATCGCACAAAGGAACTTCCATCCTTGGATGTCAGGAGAATGAACAAGAAACGCTGAAATGGCGAAAAAAGAAGACCGTGGCATGGGGGGGCTCATTTTAGTAAAATGAGCCCCCATGGGTGCCTTTACCGGGGCTGTCAGCGGTAAAGGTGCACCGAATTAATAAAAAGGTTCACTGCCACCAGCCATTAAAGGTAAGTTTGTCCTTATAACATAAATGTTATATTTAAAATGAGAAAGGGGATACTCTGTATCTCCCCAGCACTCTCCATAAGGTGGGGTGTGCTGGTCTCACCTAATAAATTGTAAAAAGGATCCAAGATCCTTTCTACCCTTGGGAAACTGTAGTTCTCACAAGGTTAGCCTGAGAAAGTTAATATGGGAGCCTCTAGGGCAACCCAGCAACAATAGGCACTTATTGCCAAAAAGTTGTCATACAGGATAACGTTTAAAAGACACTATGGAGAGTCTTAAAAATGACACCCATAAAAAGAGTAAAAGATTCTAGGAGTGTGGAAAAAGGTTCCCACTCAGAGGTATGAGGAAAAATAACCCACCAGTAAAAGCAAAACGTTCTGGGGTTGACCCAGATCAGGAAGATTTATCATTGCTATGAAAACCTTAACTAACAAGCAGTTGTGTTGAGAGTTTCTGTGGTGGGTCCAAGTCCAGAGCTGCTGTAACACCCCAACATCCAACCCCCCCCCCCAATGTATATGCACTCTGCAATAAGCATAATGCACAACAACAAAGAAACAGTCACTGAAGGCAATACCTCATATCACATCAGACGGGCAATCTACTTCAGGCTCTGGCGCCCTCCTCCGTGGTACTCCAGCCGAGTGTCTCCTATCACTGCGGCTGGCTGGCGCACAGGTAGGCCGCGAAGAGCCTAGTCCACATATAGGCCAGACAAGGGTAAAGATGAGGGAAAAGGCAATGGCAACAGTAGAAAGTAACAATAGCAATATACCCCCGCCCCACCACACACAGCCCTCAAAACTCTCCTTTGACTGGTCCAAATCTCGGCTGCGTGCTCCGGGTCCCCCCACCCTCCCAGAGTATAGCAGTATGAACTATTTAAACCTAAGGCTCGACCAACTCCCAGAACCAATCAGCCTGCACAGAGCTAGAGAGACGCTTGAAGGCACTGCATTCTAGCGAGCATAGCTTGGCGAGTAGGGCCCTCTAAATGCACTTGGTGGGTGAGGTATCGGTTTTCCAGTTAAGGACCAGGAGCTTGCAGGCTGCAAAGAGCATGAAGTGAATAAGCTTACGGGTCATGGGATCCTCATGCCATTTCCCCCCTGAGCGCCAAACAACATCGGTCAGGGGCCATCTCAAGCCCTGCGCCTCCAATATGTGCAACCTCTCTATGTATCATGCGCCAATATGCTTCAATCACCAGGCAGGACCAAAGGATATGCCCCAAGGTGCCCAACCCCCCACACCATCACCAACATGCAGGTGTGTTTGTGTGTAAAACCAATCTTATATAGTTTACTGGGCATGTAGTACAATAGCTGAATCATTTTATACTGAATCTCCCTGTTCTGAATGTTAAATGAAGCCACCGGAATGAGGTCAAAGTCGTAAATGTCCCCTGAGTCAAGTGTAATCTCCAGGTCACTGGACCAGAGTCGCTAATGTATGGTTCTGACAAAATTATTGCGGGCGCAAATGACATAGAATGTGCGCCAAGTGTTGGAAAGTCGTTGTGTTTTGCTGTATTTCAAGTTTGCCGGCTGTTGGCTCAGCCTGACCAGATTGTTCTGTAGTAGCCCGACCACCCGGTATCGGTACTCAGCTTTGCCACCAAGGGCTCTATATTAAGGGCATAGAGGAGGGGGAAGTACATGGGGATTGGGTGGCGTCGACTAACTATATGCGCAGCTGTGATGTGTTGATTCGTGGTTGGTGGACACCGCCGGGTGCCAACGTGGGGTGGGCAGGTCAGCTGGGCTCATCCGGGAGGTGCTGTCCGGTCAGGCGTGGTCAGTGTCATTGATGGACGTCTTTCTTGGCTTTCTGCCCTAAGGGCCATGCACACCCCATTCATTAAACGCTGCAATGTCAGTTGCTCTGTAAATCCAATGTTAGGTTATTCTACAGGTTAATAAAACACACGATGAATGTGCATTAGGTGGAGTATTTTGGTGATACATCAAGACAGGGTTGCTGTTATCCTGTTGACTAGGGATCATAGGCCACGGGGTTGGGTCTCAGGACACGGGGTAAGCTGTCCGAGCTTTGGGTCTCGTTACATGTAATGACGGATGCTCTTACACAATGTTGGTGCAATATTAGGTGTCTTCTTTTACAAGCGTCAATAATCTGGGGTGAACTGGTGGGTCGTGGGACCTATGAGGGGGCACCTCTATCCTCTGGTTATGGCCGGAGTTCGCTGCTGGGCTGTAAATAATTCAGGTGGCTGTAGTCGTGGCCATGTGAGCTGCGGGGGAACATGAATGCTTGAAGCGGCTCCAGCCGAATTGGGGGAGGTGAGGCGGTGTAGTTCGGCCTTTGCTTTCTCTGGCAGGCTTCAATGGGAAGGGAGGGGAGGTGGCCTTGGATATGCCCACAATGATGGTCTTCTCGCAAGCTGCAAATTGTATTGAAAACGAAGGGATTCGTATAATGTAAAATGGCTAAAGGGTTACACGTCTACAATCTTTACATCAGTACACAGTCATTTCAGAACACTTTAATTATATCAACAGTTCTATTAGTCACTACAGGGTAAGTATTTGCAAGATTAGCAGCGCTAGCATCATATTGTAAACACGATACGTGAGGTAGCATTAGGGTTGGTGGAGCACGCAGGAGCAACAGATCAATACGGTTGACCGCAGTAATACACGTTTAACTCGTACATTCACATTTGATGGCATTCTATGTATCTCATTAAACAATTTACAAGAACTCACAATACTGTCGCGCTTGTGTTCCTTTGCACTCTAGCAGCATCAGGGTAGTCATGGCATAAGGACTTGGTATCACTCTCTTTACATTACCCCTCGAGAAGCACATAGTAGGAGGCCAGGGGCACTGATGGGTGCACGTAACTGAGGGGGTTTGAGTATCGTGACCATGTTGTCACACAAACACATTTTTCTATTCGGGCAGTGTTTGTAGATTATTGACACGGGGGTCGTGCAGAAGGAATATCATTGTAATGCAATATATATATGTATATATGGATGAACAGTTTCTTGGTGTGGGATTGAGGCTTTTGCTTCATCGAGGACGGTTTACAGTTGTTTTCCAAGCCAGCCCCGCTGCCCGGGTCACGCTGAGGATAATGATGCACTGCGGAAGGTGAAAGATACAGTGTTTGCTCTAACACTAGCTCATGTCCGACTGTTCGTGGGAACGGGCTTTCAGCGGATCTGCCAGGAAGCGGAGGCAACAGGGTAGGCGAGGATTCTCTGAAGGTGGGGGCCGTGCTGCAGCGCACATGGAGTCATGTCTTAAGATGGCTTTCTGATTTTCAAAATGGTTTCCTGTGCCTAGCCTAATACAGTACGTTTGGTCAATGTGTCGGCCAGTGGTCCACCCACCACCTGGGCCCTGGTGGCAGGGGGGGTCCCCTGACGAGTCATAGACATCACACGGAGGGGATTGCAGGGGAGGGGGGTTTCTTTGACCTGTTCTCCCATACAGGCCTCATTACAAGTTGGGCAGTGTGGCTCAAGATGGCGGTAACAGAGTTGCTGTCGCATTACTGCACCGCCCAACTGTGGATTTGTCAGTGGGTTGAGGGAAAATTTTGGCAGAATTGCAGCTGGTGGTAATTCTGCCGAAATCCCCATGGCGTCCTCTGGACTCTATAAATAGGGACTAAAACCACATACCACCACGTGTAATTTGATGGTAATTCCGCTGGACCAAGTGGTAGTATTGGAAAATCTGTTTTTGTTATCTTTACCACTGAAATACCACCAACATGTCAGGAGGCCCTATGATATGATATGATATGATATGATATGGTATTTGTAACGCGCCTATAAACAGGTGTTTCAAGGCGCGACGAGGCAGGGAGGGGAGGAACAAGGGGAGACGGACAACGATCCTACTAGGCCAGGTGTCATTCAGATCGCGCAAGTGCAGGGGTGGGGGAGGGGGAAAAGTGCAAGGGGAAGGGGACGGGGGGAAGTGCAGTACAAGGTAAGTGGCGTAAAGTAATAATTAAATAGGGCCAGCTGGTGGCAAGTGCAAGCTAAGTGCAGAACAAGTGCTGGGGAAGGGGGGCCTGTAGGGATACAGAGACAGTCCCGCAGTGCAGAGGGGTTCCAGGGCATCAGTGCAAGTGGAGAGTGGCTGGGCCCAGGGCCGAGGCCGTTTAGAGAGGTCCAGTTGCAGGATCAGTGCAGTTTCAGTGAAGAATATTAGCTGTTCAGCAGGGGAGAGGGAGAGAGAAAGCAGAAGCAAAGAGGAAGGTTTTGAGGTGCTTCCGGAACCGGAGATGGTTCTCCTCGAGTTTCAGGGAGGCAGGAAGGCTGTTCCAGAGGGAGGCCCCTGCCGCGGAGAGAGATCTACCCCCAGCTCGTTGCTTCGAGAAGCGGCTGACCCTGAGGGAGTTGGAGGCGGATGAGCGAAGGGCTCGGGAAGGAAGATATTTGGGAAGAGAGAGTTGAAGGTATTTAGGACCCAGGCCCCAGAAGGCCTTGTGGACAATGCACAGGGTTTTGAACTTTATCCTCGCAGCCACTGGGAGCCAGTGTAGAGATTTCAGTCCTGGAGAGATACGATCCCTGGGCTTGAGGCCAAGGACAAGTCTTGCAGTTCTGTTCTGGATGAGTTGCAGAGGGTGGAGAGTGGAGGCAGGCAGATTAAGTTAGAGGCTGTTACAGTAATCCAGCTTCGAGAGAACCAGGGCTCGGGAGACAGTGAGCTTCTGGGGGAAGGAGAGGAAGGGAAGAATACCTCTGAGGAGGTGCAGCTGGTAGTGTGACCTCTTGGCGACGTCAGAAATATGAGGAGAGAAGGAGAGTGTGGAGTCGAAGATGACCCCAAGGTTTTTTGCCTTGCAGGTAGGAGCAGGGAGGGGGCCAAGGGAGGCAGGTCAGAGAGCTGCAGGGAAGGAGGGAGTGGGAGTACCGATGAGTAGAAACTCAGTCTTACTGGCATTAAGGCAGAGGTCATTGGCGGCACAACATTCTTTGATAGCAGACAGACAGACAGTCAGAGATGAGGGAAGGAGAGGGGGCGGCTGAGGGTAGCCTGAAAATGAGCTGGGTATCGTCCGCATAGCACTGTAAATTAGGGCAGAGAGCGGCGATGCGGTGGGCAAGGAGTGCCAGATACTGGTTGAACAGCCAGGGAGAGAGATTAGATCCCTGGGGGACACCACATGTGGAGAAAAAGATGTCAGAGAGGAAGGACCCCAGTTGGACCTGGGAGGGTCGATTTGAAAGGAAAGAGGTCAGCCATGCCAGAGCCTGACCAGTGATACCCAGGTTTTCCCGGAGACGGTTGAGCAGGATGGCATGGTTGACAGTGTCAAAGGCAGAGGAGAGATCGAGCAGAATGAGAACACACGGAGTGTTGGAGTCGAGGTTCAAGAGCAGGTCTTCACGGATGTTCAGGAGAGCAGTTTCCGTGCTTCTGGCAGCTCTGAAGCCAGATTGATGGTCATGAAGACTACCAACAGATTCAGCATGGAGGTTAAGCTGGGAGATGGCCAGTTTCTCCAGGAGCTTACCCAGGAAGGGAGTGATGGAGATAGGGCGATAGTTAGCCGGGCAGGAGGGGTCGGAAGAGGGTTTCTTGAGAAGAGGGTGCACAAGGGAGTGCTTGAGGGGGGAAGGGAAAACTCCAGAGGCGAAGGAGTGGTTGCAAAAGTCAGCCAGGGCAGGAGCCAGGGAGTCGATGTGGTCCTTGATAGTTTTGGAGGAACAGGGGTGAACCTGTTTAGACAAGACTTTCATTGATCGGACTTGTCTGGAAACCTCGTCAGCAGAGAAAGGTGGAAAGGCAGAGAAAGAGGGAGGAGGGGTGACTGCAGAAGGGCCAGAGGAAGAGCCGGGAAGGGAGGGAGGGAGGTGAAAGGAGGAGAGCGAGGACAGGATGTCCTGAGTTTTTGAGATGAAGTGAGAGGCCAGTGCAGTGCAGAGGGCCTGGGAGGGGACAGGAGAGGTAGAGACTGCAACAGGGTTGGCCAGCTCCTTGCAGATTTTAAAGAGTTCGGCGGAGTTGTTTGATGCCGCAGAGATGCGGGCTTGGATAAGGGCTCTCTTCTTGGTGAGAATGGAGAGCCGGTACTGCCTTTGGAGCAGGCGGCAGGCCAGTTTGTCAGAGGATGAACATGATGCACGCCATTTCCTCTCGGCAACCCTGCACTTGCGTTTTAGGGTGACGAGATCCGAGTCATACCAGGAGTTACATTTGGCTTTGGGCTTCAGGCGGATTCTCATGACGGGGGCAAGGATATCAAGAGTAACAGATATAGCAGAGTGGAGCATGGAGAGGGCTGTGTCAGGGTGGGAGTCAGCCGAAGGGGCAGGGGGGGGCGAGAAGGTAGCAGCGAAAGCCTCAACTGACACACGCTTCATGGGTCGGATGACCGAGAAGATGGGTGGCAGTGAAGAGGGTGGCTTTGCCTGTGGGGTAGGGAGGGTGAGGTGGGAGGATAGGAGAAAGTGATCACTCCAGGAGAGAGGAGTGGAGAGAGGGACGGAGAGGGGAAGGTCAGAAGAGATCAGAGCATCAAGAGTGTGCCCAGCAGAGTGAGTAGGCCCAGACGGGAGAATAGAGAGTGAGAGAGAGTCGCAGAGGTCACGAAAGAGACCATTGGGGGGACTGGAGGCATCAAGGTGGATGTTGAAGTCGCCAAGAAAGAGGAGTTGAGTGGTTGAGGACAGGAGTGAGGAGGAGAGGTCAGCCCACTCGGAGAGGAAGGAGGAAATTTGACCAGGTGGCCGATAGATAGTAGCCAGGGTAAGGGAATGGCTAGGAGAGAGAGAGAGAGAGTCGGCAGACAAGACATTCAAAAGAGGAGTAGGTCTGCGTAGGAGTGACAGTGGCAGGAATCCACTCAGGGAAGATAAGGGCAACACCACCCCCTGCACGGTTAGGCCTGGGCATGGAGAGGATCTTGTAACCGTCAGGTAGGAGTGTGTCAAAGCTGGTGGCAGAGCTGGCTGTGAACCATGTCTCAGTGAGACAAAGGACGTCGAGGTCCAGTTCCTCAAGAAGGTGACAGATATCGGAGGAGTGCTTGATGGCAGAGCGAGTGTTTAGAGTGGCAATGTGGAGAAGGCTGCCATCCTTGAAGAACTTCCGGGGAGGGGTACAGATCAGAGGTACGCCCTGCGGAGGTATTGAAGAAGGAGGTGAAGAAGGAGCACGAGAGGGGGCAGGGAGGGAGGGTAGAGGCAAGGTAGCCAAGGATAGAGGAGGGGGGACAGCAGGAGAGGAGAGGAGAGGAAGTTGATGAGGCGTGGGAAGCGTCTATCGAAGAGGTGAAGGTTGGCCTGAGGGCCTTGGACCAAGACGGTCCCATTAGCGTAGACATTAATGATGGCCTTAGAGGAGCGGAAGGGGGCCAAGAGGACATCCCAACGGGTGCCACCATTAATGGGAGAGGAGGAGAAAGGAGAGAGCACAGAGACCATATGAAGGGTCCATAGGTCAGGCGAAGGCACGAAAAAGAGGATGTCAGTGAGAGTTTCCTTTAGAGCCGGCATTAGTGTAGGTGTCAGCGATAGGGAGGCCAGGGTTGGAGACCAGGATGTCCTTTTTAAACTTTTTCCTACCAGATTTAGTGAGGAGAGCAGGATAGTCAATGGAGAAGCAGTTAGAGAAGATAGGCGAGACAGAGAGCACCATGGAGTAGAAGGGAGGGGAGGGGGGGGAGACAGACGAAACGAGAGCACGCAGACAGGAAGTGAGCGGCAAGCACAAGTTACCACAATTAGAGCAAACAAACAGTAAAGCGTATTAGGTAACCGGGCCACCTAAGTTTGAGAATCCTGCGAGGGGAGAAAAGCACCCTAGTTTACCACAGTTCAGAGCAAACAGTAAAGCATATTAGGTAACCGGGCCACCTAAGTTTGAGAATCCTGCGAGGGGAAGAAAAGCACCCTAGTTTACCACAGTTTAGAGCAAACAGTAAAGCGTTAATTTTGCTTAATGTACACATTCATATCCTGCAGTGATATCGGGACAAAGGGAAATCGAAAAAAAGGTTTCTGGCTTTGAGATGAATTTCAAAATCAAAGGGATTAAATGTCTCGGAACCCAGAAATGTCATGGCTTTTGGAGAACATCTTTACCCTTTCCGCTGGCCCATTGAAATCTTGGATTATCAAGGGGTTAAAATCACATCTTTTCTGGAGGAACTTTTCAGAGAAAATATTAATTTGTTATTTAAAGAGTTCACTAAAGACAGATGGCAAAATAAAAATGAAACTAATACCAGGAGTTTGATATATTTGCTCTTCCTATCAGGATACCTTTGACCGCACTACACATGCTACAACAGAAGCTTTTCAGATTCATCTGTATTAAGAATACAGCAAAGGGTCAAGCGAAGGTGATAATTGCAGTAGTCATGACCGGGGGATTGGCTGTGGCCTGCATCAATATTTAAAATGGGAGGGTGAGATATCGGTATTTTCGGCTTGGATGTGCTCTGATCGTGCAATGCACTCGGTGTGGAATGAACAGGCAGTGGCCTGAATTACCCTCATCCTTCTTAGACTCGTTAGCTGCATGCGTGGTGCTTCGGACGGGTCTCACTTAACCTCTACTCAGTCCACCTTTTTCATTGAAATGCGGTTCTCTGCTTGTGGATGGTGCACAATGGAATTAGCCTTTTGTCCCCAGGTTAACCCTGATTTCAACCAGGATTGACTGTATGAGCATTTGGTTCCATGTGATTTCATCGCCTGCTTTTACATCGCCAGGCTTTTAAACGTGCACATTCCATTGAATGTGCTCATGGGTTTTTTTTGGTTTTTTTTGGGGGGAGGGCCCAAATCCCCTACCCACACTTATTTTTTACTATTGCCCACTCACCCAAACCCTTATTTGCCCTTTCCCACCCAAACCCTTATTTGCCCTTTCCCACCCCCCACACCTAAAAAATTGATGAGCACATTCGATGTAATGTGCACGTTTAAAAGCCTGGGGATGTAAAAGCAGGTGATGAAAGGACGTCGTACCGAGCATTTAAGGTTTGGGAGTGGTGAGGCCTCAGGAAATTACCTACATTTTATCATCATTGTGTCCCTTGGACATTTGAGTATTGTAAAAGAGCTTTTGGATTAAATGATCAGAAAAGATTTCAGTGCGCCCAAATTCGCCACTGTGTTTGAAATCTTCAGATACAGACATCAGGATCTCACCATGCTGCTCAACTGGAGCTCCTGCTTTAAGGTGGCATCCCATAAATCATCGAACTTGCAACTGAAAAAAGAAAGCTCTACTATCTGCTTTAGCTGGTATCTACCACCTTCCCAAATCCATAATCTTATTTCCAGATGTGTAGGAGAGATAATAGGGAGGTGGAGAACTTTGCACAAATGTGGTGATGCGAGGTCTGAACTAATCAAATGTGGAGACCCTCAAGGATCCTGTATCTCGCCCACTCTACAACCTCTTCATAAGGTCCTTATTTCATTTCTTGGAATCTCTAGGCATTGCATATACCAACTATGGTCAGGTCCTCATCCCCCTAACTGGGGATTATGAGGTTGACAAGGAATCCCTCAATTCCATCTATGCCATGATTCAAACATGGATGGCTGAAAATTGGTTATGCCTAAACAGTGAGAAGATGGAACTTCTACTCATTGGCTCACCAGGAACACTCAAGAAACTTGATGTAAAATACAGCTCCTTCTTGGTCGATAACGCCTCCATCCCTGTGTCAAAGGTAGTAAAAACTTTTGGAGTTTACCTTGACTCTAACGCTATTATGGTTAGACAGGTTAACGCCATTTCATCTGCCTCGGCCTACCACTCAAAATTGATCACTGTAGCCAGACCATTCTTGACGCAACAAAATTGCCTCACCATAACCAGAGCAATAATTGGGTCCCGGCTTGATTATTGCAATGCCCTTATGGCAGGAACTTCTGCAAAAAACATCAGGAATCTTCAGATGGTACAAAACAATGCTCTCATAGCACCCACTGGCATTTCAAAGAGGGACCACATCTCAGCCACCAGGAAATCTGTTCATTGGCTCCCTATCAAGGAACGTATCATCTTGAAGTCTCTCGCACTCCCCCACAAATGTCTCCATAACTCAGCCCCCTGCTACCTCTCTCAAAGATTCACCTTACCCTCCACTGTCAGACCCACAAGAACAGCCTACAATGACCGTCTTTCCATTCCCAAGAGCGTTAGGGCGCAAGCAGGTGGGTTGAGTTTCCCAGTCATTGCAGCCACCAATTGCAACTCACCCCGTCCCCCACCCCGCCAAGTTAGGGGCATTGAGTCACACACAGCATTTAGGAAAGCAATGAAAACATTTCTGTTTGTCTAGTAGCAATCCCAATACACTGTGTGCCTGACCGTATATACTCAACTGTTTGTTCTGCTAAAGTTGAATTAAGTCTTTCTCAATCACCTATGTATCATGCATATATCACTGGATTCCCTTAGACTATTGCTCCCTGTAACCTGGGCATTGCCTCTGTCCGTGTAACTAAGACATCTCCTTGAAACAGCGCCTTGATGCCTCTGGTATCAAGCCTGATGCTGTATCAGGCTTTACAAACCCAAATATCCTAAAGCTCAGGTTTACCGGAAAGAAGTTCTTGCAAAAATAAAATTGAGTACTAACATTCAATTGCTGATGTGAATCACCGGTCATAATCTTAGGGTAGGTGATGATGAGATCTATGCAATTTATTTATTTATTTATTTATATAACGCACCGAGCCCTGGGGCATCTGGGCGCATGATGAGACTATTTGGCCGAACTCATTGCACATTTACTTACTATGGCAACATTGCCTTTGGCACCCTGCTGGAAGGACCCAGAATGCCAACTAATAAATATGTGGTGGTGCATAATTTGGGAAATGCCATTCACAGCACCCCTCTTAAATTGTACAGAGATAATAGAATCTTGTATTTGGGCCTCAACTGTTCACATTTCTTTTTCATTTGATGGATATGTGCAGATAGCTGTACAGGGGTAATTAGAGGTGCTTGTGAGAGGATAAAATGTTGTTAAAAAGCAAACTATAATCAAGTGTACCATCCCCATGGTGGAATAAATTGCTAGCCTATACTGTATCTGTTGTTGGTATAGATACAGTATGGGTTGTTATAGTGACAACTTGTTTGATGTTCTATTTTTTCGGTTTTGGTGTGGATATTGCATGATATCAACTCTTTAAATATCTTGTTGGTGAGTTGACCACAAAACCTTTAAAGTTTAAAAATAAATAAATGTTGAAAGCCTTTTTCTGCTTGTTTTGTTTTTCTGTGTCAGAGTAGAACTAGAGGTCCATTACTGTTGATAAATATGCATTTCATTTTCCCCCCTAGGCCCACATACCTCTTTGCTGAGTGAACATTGGGATGGATAAAAACAAAAGGACTTTGTCTCAATCATTGGGCAAGGTCCGATATAATCCATACACCACGATGCCTTCTCCTCCAACTTCCCCGGATCATATACCTGGGTCGGAAGCACCGGAAACTAGCAGCACTTTCAAGGGACCAAATAAAAAGTATCCAGTCATCAAAGAGCGTGGCTTTTATTCTGATGTTTTGACTCTTAGTGCTGCTAATCGTCTGGGGGTAAGTATGAGGCATTGGTCTTTGTGAAGTATTTTAGACAACGTGGCAATGGTGTATTCCTTTTTGCAAGCAACCAGGGTTTTGAAATGGAGCTATAGCAAGAGATGACTCATCAGAGGAGCTGTATTCGGAGAGGAATTTTGCCCCATGAATTAATTTGGACCAAGAATCCTTTAGATACAAACTGATCTGTTGGGGGTGTGGGGGGATAATCTTTTAAGAGCAGCTCTTTTGTTTTCAGTAGATTTAATAGTAGAATTCCATTCTGTTGGGATGGGTATCCTAAATGTTTAGATTATGATTATGTGAGAGGTTAATAATTTCTGATAATTTTGAGAAGGCACAATCTGATTTGTTTTGTTCTGTAGTCTACACAGCCTGCATCATCTAACTCTTCATGAGATGTCAGAAAAAGTATGTCATGACAGGCAACAAACTTTGTGACTATCTCGGGGATTGTTTGTATGCCTGCTGCTAAAGTGTCTAGTAGTTTTGATTTGTGCCAGTATTGATATCTATTTTATTCCTTTCCTTGCATCATAACTTTCTCTGTCCAATTTATGTTGGCCTCCTGGATTCAACTTCACTAGAACTCTTTGCTCATGGTGTTGACTTTTTTTCTCAATTTCTCCATCGTGGCCTTTCACGTAGGGTGTCACACTTGTGATTAAGAGATCCTCAGCATGTCCTTCATTATGCATTCTCCAGTAGATCCCGATTAGGGGATTCTCCATCAGCTTTATTCTAAGACTAGTAACCTGACTGATATTATACAGTAAAAGCTTTGTTATTCAGGCATTCTTGGTGATCCAATGATTCTGGATAAGCAAATATGAGAGATAACCAAATGTCAGTCATCTTTGTGTGTGAATGCTGATTAATGGAGTAAATAGACGGGACAACCAAGCTTTTTGGCCTTTTTGCTCTGTTTACCTGCACTCTACTATCCAGATATTAGATTACCCAGGATGGATACGTTGTTACTCAGCTCTTTGAACTCAGCTCTCTCAAGTCCAGCCGAGGCTGATCCCGCACCAAACAGCTCAGCTAACAACAACTTCCATGCCGTGAGAGAGCCTATTTCTTCCCCATCCCCTGCCATACTGCCATCTTGCCACGCTGTCGTTTCGGCATCCGCCCATTTTTGGAGATCCCGCCACCAGACCTCCACTAGCGGCTTGTGACATTTCTTCCACTCCATGGCTATCCTACGTTTGACAAGCACATAGGCCAGATCTTTAAGTTTCTCAACATGTCGAAGCTTACGCGCCCTGGGATACCCTCCCAGCAGACAAGCCCAAGCCGAATCCACCTTAAGTGTAATACCCCTCCCTGCCAGCCTCCGCGCCACTTCACCCCAGTAAGTTGCAATCACTGGGCACGCCCAGAACATGTGTATCATGTCCGCATTCTCTTCGTTACACTTGGGGCACGCCTGGCGCCCACTACCTAGGAATTTGGAAATTCTAAGGGGGATCATATATGCCCTGTGCGTAATATAGAGCTGTATCTGCTCGAACCTGGCGTTCCTCGATACCTTTTTGTGGTACCCCAGGGCGCGCTCCCACATCCCATCCGACATCGGGGCCCCCATCTCTGCTTCCCACTCCAGTCTAAGGTGCCCCAAATCCTTCCCAACCTTTGTCATCAACATCTCGGACAACCTAGAGACCTCGTGTCCACCCTCTGATGCGTCATACATCGTCTCCAGCGTGGCATCCGGTTCATCGGCCAAAGTAGTTTCGGGCCACGTGCTCCGGACCTCCCGGACCACCCTATGATATGTTACATATTGACCCCCGTGTAGTCCCGACCCTGCCTCCAGTTCATCGAACTCCAGCAGGGTCCCATCCTGCCAGATGTCGCCCATAGTGATCAATCCCACTGACTCCCAATACGTCCGGATAATAGTTCTCAGCTGCCCGTCCTCCTTTGCCAGGGCGATCAGAGGTAACTGCGGCATACACGGCAAGGGGTCACCCATCATCCGACAGCCACACCGCCATATATTCCTGCCAAGGGCTAGTATCTTAGGACGCTCTCTCATCCATGAGCCAGTCACCCAAATCACTTCCCGCAGATAGAAGGGGGAACAGTCTTTCCCTAGCAGCCTATGTTCGGGGGTCTCTTCATCTGAAAGCCACCTGGCCACATATTGCAGTTGCGCCGCAATATAATAGGCCTCAAAGTTCGGCAGCTTCACGCCACCTAAGAGTTCTGCAATTTCCATAATGCGACCCTGTTGCGCGTGCCGTGCCACAGGAAATTCCTACACACGCTATGTAACCTAGCGAAAAACTTCCTAGGTATCATGTACGGGATGTTATTAAAGTAATGCAGGAGTCTGGGCAGCACCACCATTTTAAGCATAGCTCCGCGACCCATCATAGCTAAAGGCAATCTTTCCCAGAACCTCATGCACCTCTCAATCTTTCCCACAGCTAGTTTAGTGTTATACTTGTGTTCTTCCTCGGTCGTGTGATACACGTCAATGCCCAAGTACCGGAAGGAGCTCGTTGCCCACGGAATCCGCAGCACCGGCAACCTCTCCGCGGGTATCCCCACATAACTGCCCAGCGGGAATAATACGGATTTCTGAGGGTTAACTGCTATGCCGGACAACCAGGCGTACCTCTCCAATACCTCCAAGATATACTGCAAATTCTCTTCTGGATGTTTCAGGTATAACAGCATATCATCTGCATACAGGGATATAAGATGGCACTCTCCTCCCACCTCTATGCCCACCGGATCATACTGCTGCCGGAGGTAAACTGCTAAGGGTTCGAGGGCCAGTATGTACAACATTGGGGACCAAGGACATCCCTGCCTGGTACCTCTGCCTAACTGCCATCTATCTGACACTACTGCACCCGTACGGACCCTAGCCAGAGGCGCACTATATAATAACTCGGCCCACCTCATGTAGCATGGTCCCAGTCCGAACTGCCCCAAAGCCGCCAGCAGCCATGGCCATCGGACGGAGTCGAACGCTTTAACCGCGTCCAGCGCCACTATTGCCATTTCGCTGTCCTCACTGCCCCCCCATTCCACCACCCTGTGAAGGCGCCTGTGATTGTGAGTAATATTCCTGTTCGGGACATAGCCCGTCTGGTCAGGATGGATCAGCTTGCCTATTACCCTCCGCATTCTGGCCGCCAGGACCGCTGTCAGGATCTTGCTGTCCTGGTTCAGCATCGACAGGGGCCAATAGGAGCTACAATCATGCCCCGGTTTATTGGGTTTGTGGAGCGGTACTATAATCGCCTCCCTGAGTGATTCCGGCAGCCGCCCCACCTCGAACGCTTCATTAAACATCTCCAGCATGGGCGGGAGCACCTCCTCCCCATACGCTTTATAAAATTCACTGGGGAACCCATCTGCACCTGGGGCCTTACAAGTGGGTAGCTGCCGCACAATCTCCTGCAGCTCCTCCAGAGTGATCGGAGCATCCATCTCCTCTCGCTCTTCGTCACTTATCTTGGGCAGGCCTATGTCTTCAAGTACTACCTCTATCTCTTCCCGGCTTCCCCCCTCTCGATCCTCATATAATGTCTGATAAAATTCTGCGAATGCTCCATTCACCCCTTCCTGGGTGTCCTGCTCCACTCCCTTTTCAGTGATAACTGATCGGATCGGGGATCTTGGGGTCTCGCTCTTATACAGCCAAGCAAGAAGCCTGCCCGTCTTGTCTCCCCCGGCATGCAACCTCTCAATATACTTCCTGTAATTCAGATTACAAAGCCTGTCCCAATGTTCTGCGCACCTCTGTTGCAAATTAATGACCTCCTCCATGTCCGTCTCCCCCTCCCCCAGCTCTCTCTCCAACTCAATCTCGGCCCTCCGCAGATCTGCCAGGACTCCTCCCATTAATCCTTTGGATTTAACAATGGCAACCCCCCTCATTACAACCTTAAAGGCCTCCCACAAAGTACCAGCCGACTTGACGCTGCCTGTGTTCGCTTCAAAGTAAGCAACTATCTCCTCCCTCACTTCCTCTCTGAAGACTGGATCCCTGAGCGCTTCCGCCCTAAGGCGCCATGTTGGAATTCGCGCACGTGGAGGAAAAAGCTGCCAACGCATGACCAGGGGCGAGTGGTCCGAAAGGACTCTCGCCCTGTAGTCTATCTGGTCACACTCCGCGACAACGTCCGGAGTGGCGAAAAAGTAATCCAGCCTTGTGTGTAACTGGTGCGGGGCCGAGTAATGCGAATATTGCCTCACGCCAGGGTGTCTCGTCCTCCACACGTCTGCCAGGCCTAGGTCTACCAGCAGCGCCTGCAGTACCCTAGCCGCCGGGCTGGGCCTGTCCACCCTGTCATCTGACCTGTCCTCCTTGGGGTCTAGTACACAATTAAAGTCCCCTCCCCAAATCACAGGACCCCCCATCCCCTCACCCAGTCTAGTGGTCAGTGTCCTAAAGTATGTCGCCGTGTCACGGTTGGGGGCATAGGTATTTATGACGCACACTACTTTATTTTCCACAAGCCCCCTTACCATGACCAGCCTCCCATCAGACTCCACAACCTCCCCAAGTAGCTTAAACGGGACATGTGGTGCAACCCAAATCAGCACACCTCTAGCATAGGCAGAATATGTGGATCCAACTACAGTCCCTCTCCACTTTCTCCCCACCAGTTCCAGTTTATCCCGTGTCAGATGTGTCTCCTGTAACAAGGCGATATCTATCTTTTGTCTTTTTAGGTACAACATGACCTTGTTACGCTTAAGGTAGCTGTTAAGCCCTCTAACGTTCCACGTTAGTATCCTAAGGTCCCCCATGATGCATCAGTAGCTCCCATCCCTTTCCCAGGTCCACTCGCCTCCCCCCTACCGCAAGGGCCCCCATCCCCAGTTTCTCTTCCAGGCTCATATAAAAACTGACCCTCCCCACCCCCCTAACCCAACCAACTGCCCAGCTCCATCCCTGGATCTCAGGCATCCCTGTGTTCGGTTCTCTCTGGAACCCAAGTAGAGAACCCGACAGGGTGTCACCCCACACACCGTGACTAACCTAAACTCAAACTGGGGTACAAAGAACAGTCCCCGGAGGCTCCCCTCCCACAATTCCGTATCCGCACACATGGACCATGTTTCGAAGTCCTAACGCATACACTACCATAACAAAGTCCCACCAACTATATTCCAGTCCCAATATTCATCGCCCAACCGGGCCCGCAGCGTCACTTATCTCTTCCCGTTCCATCCGCCATCCGCTCATCTGGCTCTTGAGGACAATTTTGTGCATCGAGCCATTCCAAGGCCTCCTCCGGAGTGTCAAAAACCAGTGTCTTAGTCTTAAAGAATATCTTCAATCTGGCCGGATAGAGCAACATATACTTGTACCCCGCTGCCCGCAATCGCCTCTTGACCGCCCCAAAGTTCATGCGACTACGCTGCACTTGCAGGGTGTAGTCGGGGTAAGCAGTAATGGTCGCCTCTCCTCGCTGTATGGTGCCCCCCTTACGAAAGTGCTCAAGGATCCTTTCCCGATCCCGATAGTTAAGGATCTTGGCGATCACAGGCCTAGGTGGGTTCCCCGGCGGTGGTCTTCTGTTAAAGGCCCTATGCGCCCTCTCCACCGCAAACCCCTGCGACAGGGCTCCCCCAGTGATCTCCTGCAGCAGCAAGTTCTCAATAAACTCCGTGGGGTTCTGGCCTTCAGCCCCCTCCGGCAGGCCCACGATGCGAACGTTATTTCTCCGAGCGCGTCCTTCCGCCTCTTCGGCCCTACTTTCCAAGTTACCCACCCGCTGCACCAGGGCATGGATATCGCTCTTATATGCAGTGCAGTCCACCACAGTAGGGCCCATCTCTTTTTCCAGAGTTTCCGTGCGCTCAGCAAGGGCTCGTACATCCTGCCTCAGGAGGTTCACGTCCTCCTGCACCGCCCCGACCTGTAGTTCCAAAGCAGTTTTCAATTCGACCACAGCAAGTTGGAGCTTGGTCTCCCACGTTGCCTTCAGGTCCGCGATCGCAGCGAGGACCTCCTGGTTCGCACCCCCGGCGGCCATCTCTTTGGTCTGAGCTTTATCCTTGCTCCTGGCACCTTCCAGGCCGGGCGACGTCTTGGCGTATTCGTCGAGCGTAGGCTGCTTATTCTTCGCCCTCAGAGGTTTGTTCGACATATCTCCAGTCAGGAGCGTCCTTCTGGCAGCGCTCCGGTCCAGGCCAGGGAGGCACCGTGCCCATACACCACGACTCAGTTGAGAGTCCCAGCTCGCCCCACAGCCTCGGGCACCGCTGTTGTACGGCGCTCCCCCCAGATGGGCTAGGTCGCGCTGCCCCCTTTGTTCCGCTGAGAGGGCGCACGTATGCTGTGGTCCCAATCCACCGCTCCTTTGTCCCCTCGTCAAGCGGCGGCGGCCATTTTGTCGTCAGTCGTGATCTCGCCACCAGTGCTTCATTCGGCTCTTAAGTACACGTGCGCACCACGCACCTGTGTAAAAATGTGTCCTCGCGTGCAGCCGGACTTCATGTTCACAGTCTTCCCACTTTCTGCCAAATCACAGCGGTCCTTGCGCGGTATCAGTCGGATTATGTACGGATCAGCGGGAGCTCCCGTACAGGCACGTCCTTTCACATGGCTTCCAAGCCACGCCCTGAGACAACATTGTTAACACTGATATATATGTACATTATTCTACATATTAAAATGTTTTTATTTACATTTTAATATTTACCCAGCTTTGTGTATTCTCAAACAGGAAGAGGAACCCTGTATTTGCACTTACTTTTGATCAATGTCTTATAAATAACAGTGTTTGTGACATCTCACATTTAGTTGGCAGCTTACAACTGAGAATTTAACCCACATAGACAATATTGAGATATATATCGAATATCCCTATTTAGCCCAAAAATATTCATATGAATTTTTGGTCCATATCACCCAGCCCTACAGGTGGCTTGTTACCAAGTTCAGTTCAAAAAATTATCCTTGGGGTAGTTGTTGGGGATAAGGTCCGAAAACTCACCACCCAGGTGAAAATAATTGACAGGAAATATGGCCGTTTTTCGCGTCTAGCAGCCATAAAATTCTACAAAGGAAAAGTGGTTCCGAGGTTGGCATACGGATGTGAGGCAATGCCATCGATTCCCATGACAATTTGGCCAAAATTGGAGGCCTATTTTTGGCGAAAAATTCTTCAGCTTCCCAATTCCACATCGGTTTCGGTCATCAGAAGAGAACTGGGAACACTCTCCTTGAAAGCTGCCATCGAAGCAGGTGAAATGGCTCTGTTCAGAAAAGTAATAATGCAGAACTTGCCTCCCCTGTACAATATAATCAAAACTGAAATTGCAGCAGGAAGGTGCAAAACTCTTACAACTTGGGAGGCCAAGCAGCGTGCCCACTTGGACGACATTGGATGTTCTGAAGACGAACTGATCCGAAACCCCACAAAAATAAAACAGAAAATTAACCAATTGGACTGGATAGAGACTTTAGCATCAGCGGGAAAAAACAAACTTCTCATTCATCTAAATCTCCAGCCCAAATAACTGCATTCAACCACTGAAGTCCTAAAAAGATTTCCAGACAAGGCCCTACGATCCATTTTCCTGAGGTCTCGTCTCAACTTACTTCCGACCAACGAAATAAGGGCCATCAGGGGCCAGTCGAAACCAAACCATTGTCGCTTATGCGAAACTGAGCATGAGCCCGAATCGGTAAAGCACCTCCTGATGCATTGTTCCCAAACGAAAAAATGGAGAAGAGCGTATCTGGGACCGCTGATTGAACCTAGCCTCTTGTATGAAGAAGAAGTCTCGTGGAACCGCATCCTGAGCGGATCGAGGACAGCATGGTCAATAGCGACTGCTAAAATTCTAAAGGCAGCCCTAGAGAAATGTGCTTTAAATTCAATGGAGACGAGCAACCAGGTTTGACCAAATAAAGGTTTTGAACTTACTTATTATTTTGAAATACTAGAAACCAAAAGAAGGGAATTTCAAAAAATGTTGCACGGTTGGACAGAAAAACTTCTAATCTTTAAGAAACTTCAAGATTTTCTCTTTTTTGCAAAATCATTGATTTGATAAAAGCAAATATATGAATAAATAATTTTTTTTTTTAAACTACGTTTTTTGAATTCACACTGTTCTGATACTGGGTTCTTCAAGGTCTCAGCCATCGATTTCATTCGATTTACTCTCTTTCCTTCTTGTTCTCTTGTCTTATTCCATTCGGGTTAATGCCTTTCTTTCCCTGGGACATGTTTATTCCTTTCTCTTCATTAAGATTTAAGGTTTTCCCTCTATTCAATGTCCACTCTTTAGCATGACTGGGACGAGTATTAGCACTCCAGTAATTATCTTCGGTCCCCCTTCCGTGTCTCCTGCTTTCCGGGTTACCTGGATTGTTCAGGGATAACGCCACCAGGGTTTTTACCATGCTAGGACCCTCTCCTTCGATTGTCATCTCGTTTCTTCAGTACTGTCGCATACAGTTACTCAGTTCTTTCTTCGGTAGGTTCCCTCTGCGATACCTTAATGGAAGTGGTATTGGCGTTGTTCACGGACCCTCCAGGTCCACCACTACTGGCTTGCAGTAACGGCACCACTTATCTCTCGCTGAGGCTCAGGACGCCTTGCATCCACCTCGGTCTCTCATGTTTCCTCTCCTTTCCAACTCCGTGCTTGGGAAGCTGCACTTAGGCAAGCAAGTTTCCTTCAGCATACTTCCGCCAGCTGATTCGAAACTCGCTGGTTCTCTCTCTACCAAGATCTCCACCTGTACGTTTTATGACGTTGCCATGGGACTTCCTTGGTGTAATGTCAAAGTCCTTCTTCTCTGTTTGATCCATACTCTGTATTCTTCCTGTGGTTTTCTTCATCTCAGTACCAAATACGTTTTCCTTCACAGGTATATTTAGAGTGTTTGGCGGACAACAGATTCTGGTTTCTTCCTCAATATTTTTCTTCAATGGATGTTTTTGAAAGTGGTTTAGTGATATGTTTCTTAGGGAGTTCCTCATAAGAACAGGAGTCCTTGTCTCCAGAGGGGGCGTCTCTCCCGGTGAGTTCCCGCTTGCCTCTACCCCTAGACCGGGTATTGCGGAACGGGCCCACCTCCCTAGCCATACAGGGAATGGCTCCCCCGGGGGGTTGTGACGGAATCCTGCCATTCGTCACAGTAGCCAGAATGATTCTATTTCATACAGTAGGAGATGCCAGATAATATAATGTGCTGGTTAATTAAGTGCCTAACAACGCTTTTACTGTACTTTATTTTTTTATCCAGAAAACCACTGTTCTATGTAAATAGCTTAATCTCTACACGTAATCCTTTCACCTACAATATGTAATCAAAATTTCCAATATAATGATGCAATGTGAAGTAAAGCTATGCAAGCATTTGAAAGCCTATAGTTTGGGATTTTATTTGGGCATTGCATTGTCACCACATGCCCAGGTACTTGAAACATTTTTACAGCTGTTGCCATCTAATCGCCTGGTAGTCCCATAATTTCCCAGGCGTTGCCATGTGAGTTCTAGCTGATTGTTAACTGCAGCACCTCAGTACTCCAATTGGGAAAATCATTGATATACTTTGCAAATGTGTTCGGACCTAGGAATATAATTCCCAAATATAAAGTTTAGTCCCATGTGTGCTGGTGCTGACATTGTATGCCACATGCAAGGCATAAAATAAGCAGTGTCGCATCGCAATTTGCTATGCAATTCTGTAGGCTTGCTAATCAAATGAACACTTGTGTAGCAAAGTTAGCTATTTAAGTTGTCCTCTTCAATGAAAGCACAGCTCGCCAGCTCGCCCTGCATTTCTCTCTTGCCCTCAGTGCTTTCTTCACCCTCTTTTCTATGTTCACTTCAAGTGCTAATGGAGAAAAAGTGCAGCAGGAATAGTCTCCTCCACTCTTCAGTGCCAAGGCAATGTGTGGGAGTGCTGGGCAGGAATTTCTTTTTCAGATAATTGCAATCCAGAAGTAATCGGGATGATGCTTTAATTAAGCTTTCTATATCCTGTGTGGCAAAAAGATGTTTGTGTCAACTTTATATTTTTTTAAGCTAGTCATGCAATTCCATTCCTAAAATAGAAGTGCTTACAATTTGCATAATTACAGTATTGATACTGTAAAACACTGCACCATCTCCATGCTTTACAGTAATGTTTAGGTTGGTGTATCTAAATGTCAGTGTCAACTAAATTTCATTTTGTTGGGAAAGATGCATCATATTGACGAGTGAACACCTTTGAAAATGCACATGATCAAATGCTTTTGATGACAAACCTTGTTCTGTAACCTGGAGGTTGCATACATCTTTCAACTTTTGCTCAACCCATGAGCGAACCCATACTCCTTGACATTCTATATTATCACCCTGTTGCTTTATACCAGGTACCCTGAAAGTGAGATGACCGCAAAATTCAGTTACTCCAACGTCCCGTCCCCTTTCCTCCGTACTTATGCGACATCTCTCTGTCCTGTGGGACGGGACCGGAGCATCTCTCCGTCCTGTGGGACGGGACCAGAGCACTTTGTAAAAAGCATCCAAACATTTCTTTAAAAAATGTGTCCTTCCTCTCGTTCTTGCGCAGGGCCCGGCACGCGGCCGTAACCCCGCCCACCTTGGCTCCGCCCCGCGCATCCCCCATCAGTCCTTTTCTATCGCCAGGTCAGAGACCTATTAGCAATAACAGAGGAACCTTATTAGAGGGGACGGCGGGCGTATGGAGGAAAGGGGACTATGGACTAGGAGTAAGGTGGTCACTACGGTGAGTTTGTTTATTTTATTTATATCGCGCACCTGACCCAGAGGTAATTGGGCGCTTGAGCCTGGAAGTGGTTACATGGCATAGTATAGACAGTTGTAATCATTAATACAATTTGTGTAATTACAATGGTACATATATACATTAAACATTATACATATTATACAAACGTTAATCCGCGCAACGTCTGTATCATAGGTTCCTGAGAGGGGTAGGAGTATCTGGGTGTCTTCTGCATAATTTGTGTAGGTGACACCCAGACGAATAGTGGATTTGTAAAAATGTTGTACAAAGTGGGCGGGACGCAGGATCCTTGGGGGACTCAGCAGGTGATGGGGGTAGGGTCAGCCGCTGATGAGAACGGTGAGAACACGCGCATCGTTCTGTTAGAGAGGAAAGATTGGATCCAGGCAACTGCAGAGCTGGAGAAGTGGGCCGCAGAGGATAAGTGGTTGCAAAGTATGGAGTGATCCACCAGATCAAACGCAGCAGAGAGGTCGAGTAGAAGTATGATGGCCATCTTTCCTTTGTCTTTCACTTCATCGATCTGGCTTTTGAGATCGACAAGTGCAGTTTCTGTTCCATGCCGAGGTCTGAAGCCAGATTGATGGGTACCAAGTAGTTTGTGATCTTCAAGATAATCCTGTATTTGCAAGTAGGCTATTCTGTCCAGAATTTTCAGTAGAAAGGGGACTGTCGTAATTGGTCTGTAGTTAGTGGGTATAGCTGGGTCAAGGGTCTGTTTTTTCAGTAGTGGTAGAACCCAGGACTGTTTGAGGTTACTTGGGACGGAATTGTTCGAGAATGAGAAGTTTACAAGTTTGGTAATGAATGGGGCAAGGTCTCTCGCTGCATCTTTTATAATCTGAGCTGGGCAGCTATCGCCCTTACAGTTAGATGGTTTAAGAGACGCAATGATTTTGGGGACTTCAGGAATGGTGACTTTTTTGAAAGTGGAACCTGAGTTGTTGTAATGGGTGGGAGTAGGTGCTGGTGTAGTGGCTGATAATTGGGATCTTTTGTCAGCTATTTTGGTCTGTAGACCTTTAATTTTATTGGAGAGGGCATTTTGGATGCTGGTGCACAAAGCTTTGTCCTTATTGCAAGTGTCTGGCGGTGGGTTGGGGTTCTCTAGTTCTCTTAGGATGTTAAATAATTCTTTAGTACTGGAACTGGCTTGAGCTATTCTGTCATTATAGATTTCTTTTTTGGCCTGGATTATCTTATTTTTGTAGGTAGCAGTAATAATGGCAAGGTTAGATTTATTTTCAGGTGTGGGGGATGATTTCCAGCGTGATTCCCATTTTCTTTTTTCTGTGCGGAGTATTTTTAGCTCTGGAGTGAACCATGAGTTAAGGTGGGCTGTGGGTTTACTTTTACGTAGCTTTAGTGGGGCAATAGTATCAATAGCTTTAGTCATGGTCTCATTGTAGATGTTAGATTGTTGGGATCATTGGTGTCCGGTAGGGCATTGAGTAGGGGGGCTACCAAAGGAACTAAAGCATCTGCTGTAATATTACGTTTATTCCTTGTGAGGCAGGGTGGAGCAATAATAGGCTTTCTTTTCCAGGTTGTTAATATGCAATTCAAAAGGTGATAAGATGGTGGTCTAACCATACTAGTGGAGTCGGGTTAGGTAGGGTGATGGTGCAATTTATAACCGCAACCCAGTCAAGTATCCTTCCTTTTTCGTGTGTGGATTTAGTGCTAACTTGAGTATAACCTTGTTCTAATAGTGCCGAGGCTAATGAGGTTGCGTGCGGGTCTCTCGTATCCTTATAGCCAAGGTTGAAATTTCCTAGGATGATATTTTGCGCTGTAGGTTTGGTGGTGTTGGCTGCTAGGGCTGTGATATCTTCTTCAAAGGACCCAGGGGGTCCTGGAGGCCTGTAAATAATTTGTATTGTAATGGTGCTGTTCGGTGAGGTTTGGAATTTAATTGAGAGGAGTTCACATGATGTAAGCGACGTAGGGGTGGCTGGTCTTATATTAAGAGTGTCTTTAAAGATGATGGCTATTCCTCCTCCGCAAGCATTGGGTCTGCCTACACGGAGAATGGAGTAATTATCTGGGATGGCTAGGGAAATAGAGGGGTCTGCTGCTTCATGCAGCCAGGTTTCTGTCATTACAAGGAAATCAAGGTTATTGTTCTCGATAATGTCGGCAATCTCAGTTGCGTGTGCTACCAATGACCTGACGTTCAGTAATGCTCCCTTGGTGGGAAGTGTTTGTAGGGCGTTTGTTGGTAGACTAGGGCTAATGTCCCCTATGTTGTTCAGTGAAGGTGTGCACTTTTTCTTTTTACGCCTGCAGTCATTGTCCGTGCATCCAGGGCGATTTGCGCATATGGACTTGTATGTAAATTCCACTGCCGAGTGCCTTCTGGACGGTAGTCTGCTAGTTAGTCTCTCATTACGCTTAGCAATGTTAAGAGGGGAGGTGGTTGAGGCTATAGGCACAGGGGGCAGCTTGTCGTGTGATGTGCAGAGTGGAGCCTGGATGTAAGTTGGTTGGTGTAGGAAAGGGGGGTAGTGTGGGAAGGAATGGAGCAGGGCAAGGGATAGGGTGGTGACGCGGACATCTCAGTCTACCTAGACTTTCGTCAAACTTATATTAATGACCTCTAGTGCAGGGGGTGGCTGATGGTATAATACAGAATGGGAACATAGTCAAAGTTAGCAGTGCCTGCATTCTGTTGTGATAAAGGGTAACTTTAACGTGAACTTGCTAGTGCTGGGTGATTTACAGGGTACAAATATACTACCACCTAGATTCGAAAATTAGCCAGTGGGGCATAATCAACATGCATACAACTATTACCATTGATAGCAGTTAGACGCTAGGCGCAAATGTGCCGCTAGGCTAGGCTATGCTAAGGTGGTGCATAAGGTAGGTGCAAACTGGCTAAGGCTTAATAATCAGCAGTTTTGGCTAATTCCAGAGTGTAAACAAAACTACTTCAATGTGTAAACGGAGCACACCTAGATTCAATTTTAGCGAAGAGAGCCAAAATGGCGCTAATTCAAAGCATAAACAGAGCTTATTCAGAGGCATAACCAGAGCATATCTAAATTCAGTTTTAGCAGGAGAGCCAAAATGGCGCTGATTCAAAGCATAAACAGAGCATATCTAAATTCAGTTTTAGCAGGAGAGCCAAGATGGCGCTAAATCAGATCATAACCAGAGCATATCTGCATTCAAATTTGGCAGTGGGAGCCAAATGGGGACTTCATTAGTAAGTTTTGATGATTACAAATTTGGTGTGCTAGTGTCAACAATGCAGTATGGCAAGGCAATACATTAAAGACAAGTAGTAGGGTAGCAGTGGGGGACTGGTAATCTCACTGGGGTAGAAGCTTCACCTAGCATAGCAGGCAAACATAAAGGCTCACGTGTGAGGGTGGCAACTGGCCATAGTAGGCGTGCATGGGGGTGAAGCTGAAGCAATAGAGTCTAGTGGTGCAATGATGCTAGTATCTGTAGGAAGTTCAAATTGGAGGCCGGTTGCAGGGCTTAGGGATTGGGCGCAGACCGCAGCACGGCACGCTCGGTCAGCTCTGTCAGCAGGGGAGCCATCTTTCTTGGCCTTACTTCGCAGGCCGGCTCTCGCCTGTCGGTAGCTTGAGTAACCTGGTTATACTCCTACGTCCCGTCCCCTTTCCTCCATACTTATGGGAGATTCCCAAGCACTCCTAACAGGAACTACGGGTGGATGGAAATACCCCTTACTGAAAAAGGTTCTTCAGCACAGCCTGACCAAACTAAGCATCAGCTCTTGAGCTCATGTCCAGACAATAATGCTTACAAAAAGCAGATGGGGAGGCCCAGGTAGCTGCCCTAGCGATGGACTCCCAGGAGACATATTTCTGAAAAGCAACCGCGGCTGGCTTGCCCCGCACCAGGTGTGCATGAATACCCTTAGGAGGTTTCAACCCTTGGACGGTGAAAGACTCTGTAATGCAGGCGGTGATCCACCGAGAAATAGTTGCCTTAGACGCCTGCTTACCCTGAGGGTTACCAAAAGTCACAAACAGTTGGGAAGAACTCCTAAGCTCGGAAGTTGTGTCCGGATAGAACTTAAGAGGCCTTCTGACATCGAGACAATGCAGAAACCTTTCTGCCTCTGAGGTAGGGTTCGGTAAAAAGACCGGCAGGGAGATCGACTGATTCAGATGGAATTCAGTTACCACCTTCAGCAGGAAAGTACAATTTGTCCGTAGGACTACCTTATCCTTGTGAAAGACCAAAAACAGATGCTCCACCGACAAGGCCTGGAGCTCACTCACCCACCTTGCTGACGTAACGGCGACCAAAAAGGACACTTTCCAGGACAGGTACTTGAGGTCCACCGTGGCCATTGGCTCGAAAGGCTTATGACACAACGCCGCCAGGACTACATTTAGATCCCACTACGGGTGCAGACTACGTATTGGAGGATAGAGGCGTGTCAAGCCTGCAAAATGCCTCTTAACCACTGGGTTACTCAGAGAGTAAGAGCATTAGTCCGTAGAAAGGTAAGCGGAAACCGCTGAAAGGTACGTTCTGCATGACAGAACATGGACACCCGACTCTGCTAAGAAACATACAAAGGACAAAACCGTGTCAACTGTAGCCCCCCTTGGGTCCAACTGCCTGTTTAAACACCAATGACAGAACCTGAGCCATTTGCTTCTGTACTGGGACCTAGTCAAGGGTTTTTGTCTGCCTGGATAATACGCATGTTATCCGCAGACAAGTTAAGATGTTCTAAAGACTTGAACTCAGGCACCATGCCGCCAAGCGGAGCGATTGTGGGGAGGGGTGCCACATCTGCTGTTCCCCCTGATGAAGAAGATCGGGGGTCACTGGTAACCTGATCGGCGGATACACCGGCAGGTGTTGAAGTTCAGAGAACCAAAACCTGGCCGGCCACCACGGGGCTATGAGTAGAAGGGAACAGTTCAGAGTTCTTCAGCTTCCAAATAGCTCGATGGAATGGAGGCAGAGGCGGGAAGGCGTAAGTTCTCATGTTGTTTCATGGAATCTCGAGAGCATCCCCCAGAGAGGAGGCCCCCAGCCCCCCTCTGGAGGCATACTGAGGAAGCTTCTTGTTTACCGCTGTAGCGAAGAGGTCCACCTCTGGTGTGCCCCAACGCAAGAAAATCCATGAGAGGACCTCCCCCTTCAACTCCCACTCTTAGCTGACCACTGTCCGCCGGGTGAGGGCATCCGCTGTGACATTCAGCTGGACCGGGAAGTGCACTGCAAGCAGCCGAACACCATGGAGCACAGCCCACTCCCAAATCTGGATGGACAGGTCCTCGAGAGGGGGAGACTTGGTTCCCCCTTGCTTGTTGATGTAATACATCGACACCGCATTGTCCGTGCGTATGGGGACCACCTTGTTGGCTATGATCGGTCTGAACGCCCTGAGCGCTAGGAAGATCGCCAGAAGCTCTAAATGATTTATGTGGAGGAGCTTGTCCTGAGGCGACCAGAGATCTGAGACCTGAAGAAGATCTAACGTTGCACCCCACCCCAGGAGGGAGGAGTCCATCGTGATCGTCACCGTAGAGGCTGGGTCCTGAAACCCTGCATGCACCGAAAGGTTGCTGAGAGATGACCACCATTCCAGGTCTACTCTCATGGAAGCCGGAATCATTATCAGCTCGGAATCCGCGTCCACAGCCTGACGCCAAGAACTCTGAAGAGCCATCTGAGCCCGCCTCATCTTGAGACGAGCAAGAGGAAGAGCCAACACGCACGAGGCAATGCGGCCCAGAAGCCTCTGGAACCACCAGGCCGACATGCTCTCCGACTGCGCAAACATCTGACACGTGGCTAACAGATCCGCCATTTTGTCCCCGGTCAGGTACACTCTGCAGTCGATCGTGTTCCAGCGAAAACCCAGGAAAGAGACCGTCATGGAAGATTTCCGCCAGTTCACCGACAGGCCATGATGGAACGGGAGCTAACGGAGAGACTGAAGATTTCCTGCTGCTTTCAGCGGGCAAGGACTGCGTAAGAGCCAGTCGTCCAAATACGGATACACATGGATACCCTGCAGACGATCACCAACATCATCTTCGTGAAAACATGCGGTACAGAGCTGAGGCCGAAAGGAAACACTCGAAATTGGAAGTGCTCCTCTCCCAAAGAGAAACAGAGTTATCTCCTGTGTGGATTCCCAATCAGAATATGCATATACGCATCCTGAAGATCCACCACGCTGAGCCAATCGCCCATCTGCAAGGAGTACCGTATCGGGCCGGGCATGATCATCTTGAATTTCTCTTGGAGTAGGAAAAGACTGAACTGGGAAAGGTCTAGGATGGCGCGCAGGCCAGCCTGGTTGGGTTTGGGCACCGTAAACAGCTGGGAGTAGAAGCCCTCCCCTCGCTCCACCAAGGGCAACAGGTTCTACAGCTCTGAGGTCCAGAAGTTTCTGAACCTCGGCTTTGAGGGAGGGCGAGCCTGACAGCTGAAAAGGAGGGTTGAAAGGTGGGTCAGGGGGTAGGGGTAAGCGGAAGCTCGGCCGAACGACTGACAAGAACCATCTGTCTTCGGTGATGGTCTGCCACGCCTCCCAATGAGACGCGATGCGTCCTCCCACCGGGGTCTTGTGTGAGCGCGGAGAACCCTCATTTTGTAGGTTTCTCGGTGGTGTTGCCACCTGAACCTGAGGAGGAGGCCGAGGAGTGGGAGAAAAACCAAGTCTATTGTTGCCTCTGGCAGTTTTTCCCCGAAGGGTTATCCACTCTGTGAGATTTCCGGTCTAGGAAACCTCTAAAGCCAGAGGAGGGTCGGCTTTGCGACAACGGTCTCTGGGTTTTGAAAGGGGTTTTAACAAGGACCGACAAGGACTTAGCTGTCTGTGTGCTATCCTTCGTCTTGGTCAGCTCTACATCTGTCGTAGAATGAAAGAGCTCCTTACCATCAAACGGAAGGTCTAACACCTTGTCCTGCACTTCTTTTGAGAATTTGGTAGCATGCAGCCACGCCTGCCGTGAGGTATCAACCCACAGCATAAGGCCCCGAGCCGAGGTGTCTATGTGATGAGCCGCAGCCTCCAGGAGATCCTGGACCAAGACCCTGGCGTCGGATAATCCTGCTTTGAAGTCTTCCAGCTTCTCGACCGGAATGAACTCCTCAAACTCCGACAGACCTTTCCACATCTGCATATTAGCCCCCGCTAGCACCAGTTCGGAATTGGCCTGCCTGAGCTGCAAGGCCGAGTTGGCAAAAATCTTTCTCCCAAGGGAGTCAAGGAGCTTATCCTCATTTCCCAGAACCTGAGTAGCCGTTGTGGAAGAGGATGCTGCAGGCCTGGACTGCAAGGTGGCCGCAGCCACCACTGTGGAGGAGGGGGGCGGACAAGACGACATGGCCACCTCTTCTGAAGAATGCAGCCTGTATCGTGCGTCAATTTTCTCATTGACGAAAAGTCCAGAGTGTGGCTTTTCCCAGACCCTGCGGACCTCGGCCAGAACGTCCTTCTGCAAGAACAGGCCGGTACGCTCCAAAGGAGACAGGGTGAACGCCCCAGAAAGACACTGGGAGAGGTGGGGCATATACACTTGGGGTGATCTGTACGAAGAGGTGGTCTTCAGGGAGCTGGAATCACTACATGGGAAAAAAGGGGTGCCTGGTGGGGAATTCCTCTGGCACCAAAGGGCTTGGAGGATAGCCAGAGAAAAATGGGAAGGACGGCCTGATGAGCCGTCGCCAAACCCCCTGCTGATTCTACTGTATGATCTGAACGATGAATGGAGGCCGGTTTCAAGATTGTATAGGTTACTGACAGATAAACACAACCCTAAAAGCATGGCACTGAAAGTTATGGGGAAAAGATTTGGGCACAGACATAACAGAGGTAGAATGGTAACAGATATGGGTGTATCCCAGGGAAGTATCGGGAAACTCAGCTTCAGATTGATACAACTAAATGTACTATATCGCACATATATGACACCACACAGGATAGCCAAGTTCAACAAAAATGCACGATCACTATGCCCATGGTGTGGGATGGGGGACGCGGACCTAATGCATATGTTTTGGTTGTGTGAGTGTGTGCAGAGGTTTTGGGTACGAATGGAACAGGCCTGCAGAGAGGCTGTGATACTAAGATATGAATGGCCACCGAAAGAATGCTTACTAGGGGCATACCCCAGAGTCAGCAAATATAAGCATGTGGTTAAGTTCATGGACATGGCATGTATACTGGCCAGAATGATTTTTGCTATGGCCTGGAAATCTGGGGGGTGGCCCGCAATTTGCACAATGGCACAGGGAATTTGAACGTTGGGCAGAAGCGAAATCTAATGTATGGATGGAAGGGGCAAGCAGATCGGGGTCTGATGGGAGTGATAGGTGTGCTGCCTGGAAGGCGCTGGTCTGGGACATGTTCCACCCATCGGATGACAAACCCCCTTGAGGTCTATCTGTCTTTTTGCACTGTACTCAACACTGATTCAATCATAGCCGGGACAAGACCTTGCTAAACCGCCCACTGCTACTGGGTGGAAAAAAAGCGAACACCCAGGATGGGTCCCCAACCGTAATGCACACATACTAAAAGACTGGAAATGACATAATGCCTGACGAGTGAAGAACGTTCTGCGTTTTTATTCTGTTGATTTTTTGTGTTACTAATATAACGCAGCAAATATAAGAAGTTTCTATCTGATGTGAGACACTTGATAAATGCATGGCTGTACTTATATAAATGCCAATAAAACATTTTAAAATAAATATAAACCTACACGTGTAGTAGTTGCCATTAAATATAAACTTCAATGCCTCATATTCTCCAATAATGGCAACATAACCTTTTAAATCAGTACATGTAAGGTATAGCCTTGCAAGTGCTAACATATACCAAGAGCATACTGTTATGAATTCTACTCCTCACAAAGATCCTGCCTAAAGTCTCCTCCCAGGTGGCCAGGGAAAGGCAGACACTTCCAGATTCTGACCCTCGGGTGGTATTAGCCGGGAAGATCACCTGGGAGCAGACGGCCCCAGGGGAACAGGAGGACTCTCTTGGCTGAGACATTTTAATTTTTTAATTGATACCGAAATATGTAATGGCTTGCTGTCAGAGAGAGCTTTTATTTTCCCAAGCTAACTATCTGAATGTGGGTGAAAACAATCATAACCAGTTATTTATTGGGAGTAAGAAAACCCCTTTTTAAAGTCACTGACATTCAAATAGAGGAGAGCTCCTTTAACCCCCAGGGTAATACTAAAGATGAGTCTTTATTTCCAATTTAGATCCTGAAAATCCTCATTCCTCTAAAGCCAAATCCTTCATTGAATTCTTATAATACTCCTTTAAGGAATACAAATAAGGAAATAAATGAACTTGGTGTTGATATTTCCATCAGAAAAGCAGATTTTGACATTGTGGACTCCAAGTCCCGCAATTCCCAAAGTACAGGGACAAAGAAGAGGACTGCAGAGGCACAAGACTGCAAGTTGCAGCCTATTAGTGGTAATGACCAACACCCGAGGGAGACTGGGAGGTATAAAAAGGTCCCCTGAGGTGCAGGCCATGCAGAAGAGCAGTGGCAGGGGGTGGAGTAGTTGTGGCACCTCCACGTGGTGGCAGAAGCAAACGTTAGAGGAGAGCAGTGACGCTGGGACCATTGTTTTGTGTCAAACAGATGCCGGTCCTGGGGGAGTCTCTTCTGTCCGAGACCTTGATTGCAGAGGTTGCGCAGCGGGAAGCATTGGGATGAACAGCTTCACCCTGAGGACCACAGCTACAGAGGCGGAGCTGCAGGAAGCGTGCAATTTTAAAGCTTTACCGATTGTCAGTCGAGCTCTGGTGTCAGGTGAGCACCAGAGAGCCGTAGGTGTGAGGAAAACTCCTTGTAAAAAAGCAGGGGATCTGTGGCAGCGAGGCGAACAGACGTGCCCGTCAGACCCAGGGAGTTCACTCGTAGGATGTGACACCATAGCGCTCTGTAACTGCTTGCTGGCCAAGTCTGGGCATCTTAAGCACAGAAAAAATATATAAACAAAGTGAAATGGGAAAAGAAATGTTTCTTTGAATACCGAACTGATAGAAAGCAGACTAATCATTCTTTTGCTAATCAAGCTGACTCAATAAAGAGCAGGTGCATAATAAGGACTTAACCATCAGACCAGAAGGGTGTGATTGAATCTGTGTGGGTTGGAGTAAAGACCAGCAACAAGAGAGGGCAATACCCAGAGAAACCAATTCAAACCACCATTGCCAAAGCCAAAAGAGAATAATTCCAAGGCAAGTTAACAAGAACAGACCTTACCAACGCCAAGAGTGGGCAATTAAGAATTGTAGAACATATGGCTCATATGTAAAGGAGGTCATAAGAGAAACTGATTTAAACCAACATTGCCAAAGAAGTGTGAGAGTGAGAGAGAACCATTGTCAGAATTTGGCTAATGAGGAAGTGAGGAAATAATAGTGACAGGAGGGCTGTCCTTCTTGCAGGAGATATTAAGGAGGAGTGGAGAATAACCTGCATTGCGGGTGCCAATCGCAAGTGTGTAACAAACAGCACCAATTTGTTTCTTGTTTTCCCAGAAGAAATAGTTAAACTTTATGTTGTGAAGTAAGAGACATTGCTAACTTGTTGGAAGCTAACCTTTAGAACGGAAGTACTTATAGTTAGTAGTTTTATTCTGTCCTGTCAGCAGAGTACACCAGGGCAGAGGACACTGTAGTAGTAGACCTGGCAGGTAAGTGGACCAGGTGGAAGTTGTAGAAGTACTGTGGTGTGGTTAAAAGTCTTGAAGTGACAGAACCACTGAAGTATTTTGTGAAATGTTGCAGAATGATCCGGACAAAGAAATGTTTTCCTGATCCTAATGAACTATGCAAGTATTCTTGGTCTATGAGAAGAAGTTATTTTGAGCTCTTTGTCACAAGTGGAAGAAGAAAACCTTTTGAACATTTTTGAACTTTTGGTTGAATTCAAGTTGGAACTTTTATTGTCACGTTGGAACCAAAAGAACTGAAGTGGAAACATTGTTTCAAGACAGGATTTCCTTATCCTTTTGGAACTGTTGAATAGAATCCTGCTTGAATCTGAGGAAGGGGAATTCACCCAGATTATAAGGAAAGGCAGGGTTGTGAGCATAACTGTTATATTTGGTTTATTTGAATTGCCAAAGATTTCCTTGTTGAGTTGTGAGGGACAGAATCCTTTTGTTACAGTGTTTCCTTTAGTTTATTTTAGGCTGGGAAATCCTTGTCAAGGTTGGTATAATGAGGCATTTTTCCAACCTTTTGAGTTAATAAAATGGCATCTTTTGAAAAATCTTCACAAAGTTGTCCGCCTTACATTTCTGACCCCTCACAATACCCATTTAAAAACTATTTTAAGCGAAAAGCCTTGACACAGTTCTGTACGGTTGTTTCATTTTTTGTGTGAATTTTATTTAGAATAGCAGTACACAGCAATAACCAGAAGACATCATTTACAGAAATGTACACGTGCTATTGAGTATAGAATAGGATGATGGAGAAAATACAAATTGATACAGAATATATATCTACGAAGTGCGTTAACAATCACATTTTTGAGATAAAACAAAGAAAAGACAAAACAGACAGAAAGAAAAGGAGTAGGTGAGGGATTAAACAGGATAATATGACAATAATGATATAGTCCTACAAGATGGGTACATTAGTGAGTAGAAATTCAAGGAACATGTTCTATTTTAATTCATGTTTGTAAAGTAGATAGGGGGATGAGGCAATATTTCTTAACCTATGACAAGCACATGTAGAATTCCAGATGTTATAACAATCTAGATTTGTCCAATTAGTTGTAATAGTTTGAATGGCAACAAGAGAAAAAAGATCTAACAAATGACGAGCAGTGTTGGCAATACATCTTGCCGTAGTTGGCTACCAAAAAAGATACATTTGAAGCTGAAATCACATTGTAATTTGAAAATAAGTTTATAGTATTCCAAACACATTTCCAAAATATTTGAACACATTTACAATTAATAAACATATGTTTGAATGTACCTTCTGCATCATGATAGTGTAATAAATACTCTGTGAAGAAAGGAATATAAGGTTTGAGTCAGACTGGCATATGGAGTGGTACATGATTCTTTTCTTCCAAATCGCAGGCGAGGCAATATAATCATTGGTTAAAACACAAACTTGCTGCTAGGCTACTAGTGACACACCCCCCACCTCCATTCCGGGTCGGGAATATGCTCAGCCAACAGATTCTTATTGTACATTGAAGCAGTATATTGAAGATTGTGCAAATGTTGAAATCTGTCTTCTCAAGAAGCATTTGCATTGGATGTGAGGGCTTCAAAATTGTTCATTAATGCATCAATTAAAATAGTGTACTGGTGCCAATAAGATAAGGGGATTGAGAATTATACTTCAAGATCCTTAAAATTTAGCAGCAACCCTTGGTTCAATATTTGGTGAACTTACTTAATGCCTTTCTGATGGCAAGCTCTGCAAAAGACAGATCTACCCTTTGCAGGTATCGGGTTGTTAAAGCACAGAAATTGTGAGATAAATTGAGATGAGGGTATTGGAAGTTGATACATTCTGATATGGTTAGCAGCGAAAGCAACACTTGTACATTTAATAAATCTGTTTACCTTTCAGCATATAGCAATCTGAGAACGTTCGAGGGGAAACCAAATCCTTCTCTAGACTCAACCATGTAGGTGCAATATTATTTATAGGTGCAAACCACATCTGTGTTTGTTTTAGTACAAATGCTGAATGATCATTTCTAAAATTAGGAAAGCTTACACCTACATTTTAAGTTCATGAAGTGAGATTCTATGTTTCCCCTTTTTCCATAAAAACTTGACTAAACAAGAATCAATCGATTTATAAAATTTAGAGGGTAAGTACACTGGTAGCACGTATAGGGTATACAAGATAATTGGAGAGATCATCATTTTGATAGTTTCAAGACAACCCCACCAAGATTAAAACAAAGGGCACCATGCATTTGTTAATTCTTCATAATAGATTTTATAGAAGAGGCAATATGTACACCTAAGTATTTAATCCCATTTGGGCACCACCTCATACCATAAGCCTGAATGTGATGTCTGGAACAGTGGACACTAAGGGGTAACATTTCAGATTGATCGGTGTTCAATTTTCTGCCAGAAGCTAGTGAAAAACACGTTATGATTAAGTATCTGGATTTTTTGGAAACAAAAGGACATGATCAGCATAAGCAGCTAATTGTATCTGTATATTGTTAGAAGCAATACCTTGTATTGTTGTGTCACTTCTAATGGTTTCTACAAAGGGTTCTAGGGCCAATATAAATAATAGAGGAGATACGGGACAGCCTTGCCTAGTGCCCCTGAACAGAGGGAAATATGATGAAATGTGTCCATTAACAAAGATGGCGGCTTTCGGGTGTGAGTACAATACCTTGATCATAGATAGAAAGGGGTTACCAAGACCATGCCATTTAAGTGCTTCAAACGTAAAGTTCAACTCCACTCTATTCATAGCTTTTTCAGCTTTTTCAGCTTTTTCAGCATCAAGAGCCACAGCAGCAAAACTGTAATCGGATTCATCAACAATATCAAGAACATCTAGGAACTGAATTGGAGCACTTGGGATTTAACCCTTTTAATACTTGGATATTCTTGGGATTTAACCCATTTACTTTTTGCATCAGGTATATTTTGACTGGGAACTCGAGTGCGCGCCTCGCCTTCCTCACTTTTTCACATAATATCAAGGAATACTCTCATATTAGAAGAGAATAACCTACCCTTGACATAGCTGATCATTTTACACTAAACTCGCCAGAAAGGGAAGAAGACGATTTGCTGAGACCATGGCAAAGATTTTACAGTTCGCATTTATAAGGGAAATAGGCCTATAATTTTAAGGACATTCAGGATCCTTATTAGGTTGATGGAACCCTACAAGCATAGCTTCTGTAAAGGTACCTCCAGAGGTACTGTGTGTGACAAAGTGAGTGAAATGCTCATCCAATTTAGGGACTAATGACTCTTTAAAATGTGCCTAAAAGTCGATGATGGAAAAGTCATCAGGGCCTGGAACCTTGCCTTTTTTTGAGGTTGTGATTTACCTTGTGGATTTCGTTCAGAGTAATGGAATTGTTTAACAAACTGAGATCTAGTTTAGGACAAGTAGAATGAGAAAGATGCCTCAAAGTCTTGAGATAGTGATCTATAAAAGTTAGATTCACATGCATATAACTTCTGTTAAAGAAATTATTTTTTCCAAATTTTATCTAAAAGCGTTCTATTCCCTAATGTATCTTTAAGAACAGCTACTCTTGTTCTCTCTTTTTTAATCTTAAGTTAAGCAGCAAGAGATCTACTTGTTTTATTGGAAAACTAATGTATGTTAGCCTTATATTTGAGTAGTGAAGCACACAAGTATTCAGAACTAATTTTGATGTACTTAATTCAGAATTGTATGATAATATTACAAGTCTCTGGAGTGGCATTCTGTGTATATTGTTTTTCAAGAGCTTTTCGTTGTTTCAAAATTCTCTCTGATTCTTGTTTCAGTCTTCTTTTTATTGGCAACCTATGAAATGATTTGCCCTCTAAGTACAGCCTTATAACAATACAAATTATTGGGGATAAACGCATCTTCACTTCTATGATCAAAAAAGCATTATTATGTTATTCAATAAAAATGTAGCAAAGAGATCATATTTTAATAAAGCTGTATTAAGTCTCCATCTGATTTATGATTGTTTGATGCAATTTCAAGTTTAATGTGAACAGGAGCATGGTCAGATAAGGAAATAGTCTATATTAGTATGGAGTATGAGACTGGACATGGATTTAGATATAAGAATGTGATCAATCTTAGAAAAAGAATTGAGGGCTGGAGCAAAACCAGAACTCTGATTCAGAAGGGTGAGTTATGCACCACGCATCATTGAGGCCTAGTTGAGAAATAATGTTAAAGTGCCTTTGAGATTTAGAGTTCTTAAAACGCACAGAAGACGCCTATCTTGAAAGGGGTCAATGACTTCATTACAATCCCCAAAAACAGTTGGGTTAAATAGATTAGTTTGAAATAGGACATTTTTTGCATTAAACCAAAAGGTAGGATCTGATGAGGTAGGTGCATACACATTGAGTATTGCATAGTAAACTGAGTCAATGCAGATTTTAAGAAGGAGCCGCCTACCCAAATCATCGAAGTCAGACTTAATGACTTTACATTTAGCTTTTTTAATAAAGGTAATAACTCCATTCTTTTCACCATGCACTGCTCTTGTAAATACCTGACCCACCCATAATATCTTAAGGTTAGCAGATTCAGTTTCTGAAAGAAACTATTCCTGAATGCAAGCAATAAACTGTTTGGTTCTGTTTAAATAAGAAATTACTTTTTGTCTCGTAATAGGGTGGTTTAAACCTGTTTACATTCCATGACAAAATATTTAGTGGCATAGCCTAAGAACTAGGCATATATATAAACCCTGTTGGGAAATATAAAGAGCATAACGATGCATATTCAGCCCTAAGGTGGAACAACTTGGGGAACTAACCACTACATATAATTTAAGTTATCCTGGTGAAATAACATGACACGGGGGGGGGGCGCGAAGACACCAGGGGATGGGGGGAACATAAACGCAGTTAGCAAAAAATTAAGTATATAGCAACTTGCAGAAAAAAGTTTTAACTTGGCTAACTGGAAACAGCCACACCAAATCTGAACTGCTGAGGTTGGGAGCTGGATAAGAGGGGATCGGCTCCATCTCCATTCTGACTATGAGAATTAAACAAGGGAGAATATTTATAGTTACATATCAGCCAGATTGTTGCAGGGAAGGATGCAAAGTATCCATTTCTTCCATTTTATGGGTTTGAATAAACAGTACTCTTGGATTCTCCAAAGTGGATGTATGGCCCTTTTTAAAGTTACTTTCATAATTCCTGGATGTATATAATTCCATATCTTGCGTTTAGTTGCCTCAGAGCGAGTCTGACAGCGAGGATTTCCTTCCATCTTTCGGCAGTAGCGTTTGAAATATCATATTAGTTGCTTGACTTGTTTCACTTTATTTCATATCACCTGATTATGAGTATAATCCAACAGGGCAAACATTAAACTTCTGGAAGAAGTGCCTGGATCTCGTATAGAGCTGAATGGGTCCACACAATGCACTCCTGGGATGTTGAGTTGTACCAATGCTGGGAGATCTAGGAGTTTAGGGAGCATGGACATAGAAATAAAATAGGATTATCTCTCTCTCTACTCCAGCTGAAAGGCTGACAATGCGAAGGTTGTTCCTTCTATTCCTGTTCAATAGAAAATGTTCGGACTGCTTCTGAAATGTTTTCACTTAGATTTGTATTGGCATTTTTAAAACAAGTAAACTTTTCCCAACTCCCCCAACCCTGGATCCCATCTCCCCCCCCCCCACCACTACCTCACCCTCCCTTCCCAATACCCTTCCACTGAAATTCTCCATTCCTTTGGTGTTAAGTTATCCATAGTTCATGTATTCCTCTTTTACCTTCTTCCTGCGCATGTAGTTGTCCCTCCCCTTCTTCTGTTCTTGGTAGTTATCCTCATTATTGGCCCAAACCCAGGGGTTTGAGTTTCCTTGGGTACCAAGCATCTCTGACACCCTTCTTTAAGAATTTTAGCACCAGGTCCCAATCTGCAAGAATGCCCCCAGAGTCTCCTGGAAGAAAGTAGGACAACCATGCCAGTGCAGCAATGTGCCCGGCCTTTCCCACCCATTCATGTTCCCTCTGCGGCTCTGCTCCCACATCCCTAGTGCCCCACATTCCCTCCAACATTTCTGGGATACCCTCGGGAAACACTTGTGGAATCGCACCGGGGTGAGATGCCACTGGAACATTAGCTTCACCCATATCTCTTACACTTGTGAGCTTGGGGATATTTATCAATAACTGGGCCCATTCCTTCTCATCAGTTGGTGCCTACACTGAGGCTTCCCATTGCTTCATGTAAGGCCTGTGGCTTTCTACCTCGTTTTGTTTGATGTATTTGTAAATTGTGCCCACCATGTGTTGGTCCTCGCAGTCTGATATAAGCAGTTTTTCAAAGGGTGCTAGGGGACTAGTTGCTGCTTTTTTATTCGTTGGGTGAAGTACCCAATGCCTTATTTGTGCAAAGTGGAATCTTTCCCCCTCTGCCACGTGAAGTCTATTTTGCACTGATTGAAGGTCTTAATCTCCCCTTCCTCAAACATATCCCGTATTTTAAGACATCATCCTTTTCCCCACTCATTAAATTCAGATTCGCTTATTTCAGGGGAGAATTGTGGATCAAAAGATATCCGGGGGAATAGTGATGGGAATGTTGTGAATCCTGCTCTATTTACTACTTCACTTCATCCCAAGAATCTCTCACTAGTGCTCCAATCTTGGTAAAGTACATATTACCTGGTCTGTCCCTTTTGGGTTTCCACAGCACCCCATCCAGGTGACCCTCGTCCCCGCTATGTCGCTGTCCATGTGTCTCTAGACCTTTTGCCTGTCGTCTTTTACCCAGTCCCTAAGGACCCTTCCCTGAGCCGCCAAGTAATAAGCCCTGACATCAGGCTCTCCACCCCCCTCCCCTATTTCTTGGCATCGTCATTACTGTTCGTGCAACCCTAGGTTTCCTGTAATTTCATATGAATTTACCTGTGTTTCTGTGAATGGTTTGAAAGAAGGACTTGGGTACCTTTTATTTGCAGTGCTGTGAAGTAGTATAATATTTCGGTAGAGTGACCATTTTCAAAACTTTAATTCTACCGATCCAAGATATTGAAAGTGGGCCCCAGTCCTATAGTTTTTTTCCCTGACATCACTTGCTAAGGGGGGGATAGTTTGCCATGTATAATGATTCAATGTCTTTTGTGATATTGAACCCCAGGTATCTTTATAGCCTTAGGGTCCCAAGAGTACCTGAAAGATTTTCTAAGTTCCTGCTCCTTCTCCACAGGAAACGTGAGGTTTAATATCATTGATTTATGAATATTTTTAATCCCGCTGCCATCTCAAATTTAGTCAGTTATGATATGATATGGCATTTGTAACGCGCCTATACACAAGTGTTTCAAGGCGCGATCTAACGCCCTTATCGATCAATCCGCGAATACGGCTACCTTATGTATGTGTCCCCCAAGTGGAACGCCTATTATGTTAGCCAAATCCCTTATTGTTGCCATTAGTGGCTTTGAGTAGATTGCATAGAGTAGAGGAGACCGAAGGCACCCCTGTTTAGTACCTCTTGAGACCCTTACAGCTCCCAAAAGATGTCCATTAATCAGTAATCGCAGGGTTGGGTTCGAGTAATTACCTTTAATTTTTTACATAAACTTGTACCCAAATCCTATTTTCGCCATAGTCTGGAACATGAACTGCCACTCCACTCTATCGAATGCTTTTTCAGCGTTGAGGCCGATCAAAAAGGCCGCAATCTTCTTTATATTAACCTTTTCGATTAGATGAGCTATTCTCCTGAAGTTGTCCCCAGTTTGTGTGCCCCTTATGAACCCTGATTGATCCGCGCTAACGAGTCTTGGAAGGAGCTGATCACGCCGGGAAGCTAATATTTTGTGTAGATTTTAGCATCTGAATTGATTAATGCAATGGGTCTATAGGATGTACAACTTGCTTGGTCCTTTCCTGGTTTTGGAAGCAGCACCACCTTAGCCTCCTCCATCGTTGAGGTGATCCTTACCACTGCCCCAAAGTTATTGAACATTGAAACCAGATGTGGGAGTAGTTGTTCTCTAAATGTTTTATAAAAGTCAGCCGCAAAGCTGTCTGGCCCTGGTGATTTATTGGTGGGGAGTGATATTATAGTCCTATGTACTTCCTCCATAGTTACATCTAGTTCCAACTCATTTTCTCTTGGTCAGTTATGACTGGAAGGTCACAACCCTCAAGGTAATTCAGTTGTACCTGCTCTATGGGGTTATCGGATTTGTATAGTTTTGGGTATTAAGACGTGAATTGCTGGATAATGTAATTTGTCTCTGAACTCTCACCTCCCAATCTTTGTTTAATTTTCAATATTGTTCTTGCCTTTTCCTCCTTCCTGTGTAGCCTTTCTAATAGCCTATCTGATTTATTAACTTTTACATAGTATTTTGGCTTGAGGTACAGCAGTGCACGTTCTGATTCCCTCGACTGTAAAATGTCTAGTTGCCCCCTTATGGCCCTGTACTCTCTTCACGTTTTCCCACTAGCCCCCACTCCCATTTTTGCCATTACCTTTTTCAGCTTTTCTTCCAGGTCCCTCTCTAGGCTTCTTATCTTTGTCTTTTCGAACTTTTATCGCAATAATCCTACCTTATTGTTGCTTTGAAAGCATCCCACCTCACATGCTGGTTCGTATCTCCCATTTTGTTATCAACAAAGAATTCCTAAAAGCTATTCTGTAGTTCCTCTCTCAATATTTCGCCCATAAAAATATAAACTGGATATTTCCACTTCCATAATCCTAGCGTCTCGTTATTCCTTTTCACTATCAGGGTTAAGGAAGTGTGATCTGATATTAATATTGCTCCTGCCTCTATTTCTAGGACCATGCCTACCAAATTCTGTGACACCCAGATGTAGTCTATCCTGGAGGATGTCTTGTGCACTTGAGAGAAAAAAGTATATCCCTTAGTATCGCCCCTCTTTTCCCACCAAGCATCCACAAAAGCAAGTCTCTCTATTTTCTCACCTAATTCTCTCGAGGGTCTGCATTGCATGCCCGCCCTTCCACCACTTCTGTCCACCTCCGGGCCCCATACTATATTTAAATCCCCTGATAGTAAGATCCGCCCTTTAGCACATTTTTCCATGATGCCTAAGATTTTCGGTATAAATTTATCCTGACCCATGTTGGATGCGTATAAGGTGGCCACCGTATATAGCTCCCCCATCCCTTGTAGAGTGACCGCCACGTATCACCCCATGGTATCTTTTACCCAGATCCCAACATTGATGTCGAGACTGTTCCGTGCTGTAATTGATAACCCTCCTTTTTTTATTCCCCCCCACTGGACTGGAAGATTTGTCGATAACGCTGTGTAGAAATCAAGACCCGGACCAGGTTTGGGTTGCTGAAATTATACTTTATTCATGTGATTTTAAACTAATGAAATTATAGTCCATGAACTCCTTGAGAGTTACTCCACTCTTAGGCAGTCTTCCAGATACAGGATTTAAGCCCTCCTAAGTCTCCTTGTTGTCCGGATAGGCCCACCAGTTGTTCCTTCTCTCCTCGCTCTCTTCGTATGACTAGGAGAATCAACAACAAATGCTGGATTAGTTCCCGGGCTTTTATAGGATGTGAGTGACTTACTTCCCCCCCCCCAATGGAAAGCTTCCCTGTCAATCAGACTTCTCATTGGCTGGTATTGCCATGTCCCGCCTCCTTTAAAGGCTGCCGTGGGTTCCCAGAGTGGCTGCTTCTGCTGCCTGCCAGAAGAGTCCCGCTCCCAGGCCACTCCATCCCGTGGGTCCCTCCCCCCCTTTGAAGTCTCTCCCTCTCGCCATGTGTGTCTGTCTCCGTGACCGCCCCAGAGCGGCCCGCCCCGCCGAGCAAGCCGTTTCTCCCTTCTCTCCCTTCCTGGTGGGGAGAGACGCTTGGCGGGCCGTGTCGGCCGGCTCCCCGCGACCGCCCCTGCCTCCTGCGGGTTCGCCGTCACCAACCCGTCTCCCGGGCTGCAGGCCGCGGCGGCGTTACCCTTGTCGGGTTCAGGTAAGGCTGGGCGGGCGAGGGCCGCTCCTTTCATATCGCGGCTCGTTGCCGCGATCCTGCAGAGTCCCGGGGAGAACGGGCGGGATGGATCGCGGCAACGAGCCGCGATCCCGCGGAGTCCCGCTACCCCTCCCGGCACCCCCTCCACTCCGCGCCCCTTCTCACACGCTGTATCTTTATTCTGCGTGTGTCGCTGGCTTAGACATGTGTTTCTTTAAGGTCAAGAGATCAGGTATTTCCCTTTGTGGAGGAACCTTTCCAACGTTTTCCTCTTCAGGGTTGCGCTCATCCCATTTATATTCAGAGACATGACTTAGTCCTTCCCACCTAGCCATTTCCTACGCGGACTCTAGTAGAATCTATATTTCCAGTGGTAACTTGATTGGGTCCACTTCCCCCTGCCTCTAGCCTCCTTCTCGGGGATCAAGTCCATATTTCACCCCAGCCCCCACTTGTGCAAGCTCACCCAAGCAAATTTCTCAACTCCTACCTCCCCCCCTCCCCTCCCCCTCCCACCTCCCACCCTTATATGCTAACAAATCTTGCCCTCCCCGGGCTACATTATGTAAGTTGTATTGTGCAGTAGACTCTACCACCTCACATAAGAAATTCTTCAGAGCAGTCATTCAGTCCTCCTGGACTTCGATCTTGGATCCCCATCTTGTTCCTGGTATGTCTTTCTTCATTATGTTTTTCCGTTTCACTGCTGTCCACTCCTTACTTTTATCTTGTTTTGGTATTGTCGGAGCCCTTGGTTCCTTGTCTTCTTCATCTATGCCAAGTATATTTGCTCCTTCCCTGAAGGGTGAAATCCTGTGTTGCCTTCCATCCCACTCGAAAACCATGCCAAAGGGGAATGTCCAGCGAGACCGAATGTCTTTATCGCGAAGAAAGCTCACCACCTGACTAATTTTTTTCCCTCTTGATCAGTGTTCTCTGGGGCAAATCCTGGAAGAGTTGCAGCTCACAGCCATTATAAGACAACTGTTTCACCGTTCTTGCTGCCCCCAGTATTCCTTCTTTGTGGGTGTAGTCATGTAAGACTGCCAAGATGTCTCTTGGTCTCGCCCCCTGGTTCTTTCCTCAATGGGCCAACTCTATGAACCCGGTCTAGTCTCAGTTAAGCTCCATCTTTTGGCTCTGCCAAATCAGTAGATATTCACAAAATTGCTTCGTTAAGGTCCTTATCTTGTACTTCTAAACAGGCCCTTTACCCTAATATTCGACCTCCTGGATCTGTTTTCTAGGTCCTCAGTCTGTAATTCCAGGTTGTGTGTTGCTTGTGCTAGGTACTTAACTAGTTTGTCTGCTTTCCGCGCATCTTCTGCGAGTTCCTGCAGTCCGGTCTCATTAGTGGCCACTCTTTCCTCCAGTTTATTAACATCGCCTTTTATCTCATGTAAGGTTGAGGCCAAATCCTTGCACATCTTGTCAAGTTGTGCTTGGACTGTCCCTGCAATTTTATCCCCGAAGTCCTGGAAATATTGTTTTCGGATATCCTGTGTAACCTCTTGGTCTTTGCCTTAGCACCCCATGTGTTCCTGTCTTTCCGGGCTAATTTCCCCTTCAGCCAGGAATCCTGTGTTTCTTCTCCACATTTTTTTAATTGCACCTTCCGTGGGTTTCTTTGTACTTTTTGTCAAAGGCTGGGTCTCGTTCTCCCTATTTTTCGACATCTTCCACTTTAGCCTTTCCTCGTGATAGGTGAAACACTGGTCTTGAAGGGAGCTGCCCCCCAAGTTGTTAGGTTCTTTGTAGCTTGTTACCTAAGCCAGTCTTCCCAGTTTGTAGTTTGACTTCTGGATCCTTCAGAGCTTCTCGCACTCTGGGGGCACCTTTCACTTTAACCAAATGTAGATCAGGGCAGCACTGGTTCTCTTTTGCCCCTGTTTGGAGCGGCCTTGCCCCCGTGGTCGGGGCTGCCCACTATTTCACCGGGGCTCTCCACATTACCCCACTCACTGTACCCTAGTTATTTGGCACCCAGAGGGGACTGTTTTCCTAGTGGTGGAAGTGGGATCCGGAGGAGCTCTATTGGGTTCCCACAGTGTCGTTATGGAGGTTGAGCAGCGGGGGAGTCAACAGGCCCTCTCATTCTCTGTCCCTCCGGTACTTGATGACATATAGCTCCTCAGGGCCTTCTAGGCAGATTTGTCTTTGCCCGCCTCCAACTCAACTCAAATTTCAATATGGCCTTCTCACCCTCTCCTTAAGGGGGTGCCGTGGTGCCTCTTCTCCTCTTTCCTGGTCAGCCGTTCCCCACCACCCACTTTGGGCTCCTGAGTTCGTACTGCCCCTCAGATGGTTCACGCCTGCTCACCTTGTCGGAACACCTCTCCCTCTTGGTTCTCCTGCGGCACCTTCTTCTGTCCTCTGCTCCCTTTGGGAGTCCTCCCCGCTGCGCTCGCTCCGCAGCTCCTCCGCCTCCTCGGATCTCTCCTCCCGCCTCCTTGCTCCGTGAAAGGGTCCCACGTCCTTCCTCCGGGAGCCCCATGTCTTCTAGGGAGGTCCTCCTTTGGCTCCGGCAGGCTCGTCACTTGTCCTGGTCTCCTGGGGGCACCCCACGGCTGTCCCTTCTCCAAACTCTTCCGCCTGCCTTGATGGTGAACTGTAGGTACATTCGCTGCTCTATGCCATCCCTCTGCTTCCCCGGGGCTGCACTGGTCCACTCCTTCCCTGTCCGGCAGCCGGCCTGATTCACCTTCCAGGGAACACCCGCTGGGTTTCCCACGCTGTTGCTCACTCGATCGGGTGAGTTGCACTGTAACCTCTTGAATTGTGCCCCGATCTCAAGTCCAACACGGCTCCTCCAAGGTCTGGTTCCACTGCTTTTCCAATCCACGCCCGTCGAGGGAATTATTGAGGATTGAGAAGAGTCGGGGGGACAGGAGAGATGCAATAACGCTGCTCTCCTGATGGCGGGCATTTTGGAATCCGCTTCTGAAGGGTTTTAACAGTCACCAATGATTCTACTCTATTAGTGACATCCTCTGCATGGACCACTCTTTGCTCAACTTCAGATATTCTGGACTCTGACCATTTATCATCCAATTGTTGAAATGCAGATTTGGTAGCCTCCATGGAAAGCTTTAAAGCACAAAGTTCCATTAAGGTAGCCTGCATTGTAGGTTCCAATACTTCCTCTTTAGGCGGTGGGGAATCACTTTTGGGGCGCTTAAAGCTATTGGATAATGTCGGATATACCTCTTTATTGTGGCACTTTTTTTTTATAAAGAAGCCATGATACCAACAAAAGGCACTCGGGCAATATGAGAGGCAGATATAACAAATGTGACAAGTATATGTGAAAAGATTATATGCATTCCACATAGAAAATGTATTTCTAAGAAAATGTATTGCCCTCTCACTTCAATAAAAATGTACCATGCATTTGTCAGCCAGTGCCACTTGGGGGAGATATTTAAATAAAACAAGAGTATCAGGTCCCAGCTCTCAATCCTGCAGGAGGAGACGATGAGTCCTGCAGACCCCTTAATCTGGTCCTCCCAACAATCTTTAGATTATAACTGCTGAGGTGACCAGGCCTGGTGGAAAGGGGAAGGGGAAGTGGATAAAATAACAAAAGTACAGGTTTCCTCGGAAAGCCTCTGTCTCCAGAACCTTGCACCTTCAGGAAACCTACAAATATATACATCTATTGTTACACATCATAACTCACCTTTATTCTATTCTTTTTCCCCTTGATTACCGGACTACTTCGGCCCCCAGCTTGGAGGTAACGCTCCAGAAAAGGATGTTACTTATTCTGACTCTGCTCGCTTCTGAAGTCTTTTTCTGTAGCTGCTTGACTAAAGTTCCTTTTTTGTAGATTATTGCAAGTCTTACTCAATTTCCTTTCTTCTAAGCATGCTTTATATTGCTACTTTACTCTCAGATTGTACAATCCTTTCTTTTACTTGTTCACTCTTATTTCCAAGACTTAACTATCTCTTCAGATTCTACTTTCACTTACTTTTCTTTTTCACTGAAGAAACAAAACTTCCAAATGCACCACACTATTCTTTTCTTTTACTTATTGTGTGGTGCGCTGCCAAACAAATTAGATCCTCAGTCAGACATGGAGTCCTCCGATGCCTGGAAATCAACGCCTCTAATGTCCGCTTCACTTCTTCTGAAGCTGCGCAGCTTGTACAAATATTTTAGACCTGACAGTCTTTCTCTAAGTCTCGCCAATGAAGCAGCGTTGCATCTCAGGGTCCCTTTCTCTAAACTGCAACCTTCTGCAATGCGATTGCACGCTCTTTGTTTCTTCAAACACGAATGCTTGCTTCATTATGCAGCTGATCGAACCGCCTTGCAAAACTTACAATAAAAACTATTTACAATTCACACTAAGAAAAACAGATGACATTTACTTGAAAAGTTAGTTCTCTTTCCATATGTCAAGTTCTTTAAAAGAAACACTGTTCGATACTTAAAATCCATAATGTGACTTCTCTAACATTGCATTCTTCAAGTTTCAAATGTCACTTATCTGTCTTTTCTTTCATTTGATAACTCAGGAAGTTGTTTTCTTATATTTTGCTCCTGCCTACTGCTAAACTTCAATTAACTCTAAATGTTCTCTGGAGCCTCATGTAGATATGACCTTCCTTGGGCTTGACTGGAATGAAAGGCACTTTAGAATCTTTTCAGAGATTCCAAACTACCTCACAATGATCTCTGAACCAATCATTGCTGTTCAACTTGGCCACCATCTTTTATTGGGACAATTCCTGATTGCTGCAATAGTTCAGTTAAGGAAAAGAACAGACTTCTCAGCCCACACAAACCCACTAGGCCAAAGACTCAAAATGTACACCCTCTTTGCACAAACACACCTGTCCCATACCCTAAGCCTCCTTCTAAAAGGGATACTTAATGGAAACCTCACAAAAAGAAAACCACCTAAATAAATACAATATAGGCAGGTTCCGACAAATGCCACTGGAGAGTGGTATATAGGCAGAGCAGTTCACAGGAAGCAAAATAAGTCACCTCTTTATTGTGAGAGCTTTTTTAATGTAACGGTGTTGTTTTTTTAGTCGCTGCAATGCGCCATACTTTTCTGGGGAGAGTTGTTCGATGGAGCTCACCGGCCTATGCCGCTGTTGCTGCCTGCCTCTCACATACTTCAGCGCTCCTGAAACTCATATCAGCCGTAGCGGAGTTAGTACGTCGCTTCAGTTAGAACTTGCATTAGTTAAATATGCTTCCAAAAGATGTTTGTTATACGCTGAGAAGTACGCCTTGTATCCCTGTTTAACTGATTAAAGGCTCCATAGCTTCCTCTTGAGGAACGAAGCACCGGAGCGAAGCTGCCATTTCTGTCTGCGCTTAGCCACTGTTAAGATGGATTTCTAAACGCTGACCTGGTGTGCAGAAGTTTAGGAGGCCACACTAGTTTAGTGGAACAGGTGGAACCTTCTCGACAAGCCAGACCAATCGCAGTAGCTTGGCAGGCGATCAAGACTAACTGCCTCATCACAAGTTTGTCGGTAACCCTTAAATGTGGCGGTAACGCTATTACCGCCACATTTAAGGGTCTGCCAAATCACGGGCTTGGTGGATTTACCCCCCAGCTCTGAGCTGAATGGGGACTTACCATTCCGCCAAACCCGTGATCCGGCGCTAATAGCGCTGGGGGCGGGGGCTTTAGCGGTAGGGCTAAAACGGGCGGTTAACGCCCAACTCATGATGAGGCCCTAAGTCTGAGGAGGGTGAGAGTGACTGGAAGCCCACAATGAGCACACACAGTAAAACTCCACAGAATACACTTAGACAAGTGTATATGAAAAATACATTTGCTTATATTGTAGGCCTTAATAATTAAACACAAATAAACCACAGTAATATAAAACAGTTACCACACGCGCCTTTCACTATTTAACATACATACAAGTACGTTTCTCCTAATGCAGTAAAGGGAAAACACAGTCACAACTTGCAACAGAAGGGTAGGTTAACACAAATATAGCATTAGGCAGTTCTTCAAAATCGATCCCTAACTTAAGCAGTCCAGCCCTACAAAGTGGGGAGCCTTGTGCTCAAAAGTACATTAGTGCATTGAAAACGCATGGTTGTGCGTAATGAGAGAAAGCAGATCCTCTTCAGGGAGCTGAAGCAGTTCAGGAAGGGGCTTGAGGTCATGAAGAAGAGTGCCCTACTATTCAAGGGATGTCTATTGCAGGCAGAGCAACATTCAAGTTTCGGGAATAGCCAGGGAGCACAGGCTAGCCCAGCTAAGATGAGTATATCTTCAGGGATTTTCGTGCGTAAAGAACAATGGCTGTGTCATGGGGCCACCGGTAAGTGATGCAAGTACTCACCGTCCCTCTACACAGTCCAGGCCAAACCTTGCCAGTCTAGGCCAGGTCGCTTGTAGGTTCAACCCCTGCAGTTGCACTTTACTACGGCTCTCAACGGCTACAGGATGGGATGATCATCTGTGGCAGGACAGTAGCCTTTTCTCAGCTCTCGGTGAAGAAAAGAGGACAGTTCCAGTGCAGCACGTCTCAAGGCACAGAGGGTCAGGCAGGCAAGGCTCCTACAACGACCGTCACCACAGCAGGCCACACAAGGGCCGCAAATGCTTGTGGCGTGGTGCACTCTCTTAAATCGCGACCCAGAGGGGCTGGACTATGAAGTTTGGCGGGAGAGGGTTCAGGACTACAAGCTGGTGATTCCTTAAGTCTCGAGTGTCAACTTGGGACACCAACGCTCCTATGCGATACCCTGGGTTCGAGCTGGTCATTTCGCTGGATGGCCTAGGAACGCTTCGGAAGAAGCTCTTTGGGAGGGTAATCGGGAGGTGCCAAGAGTAGTTGTACCCAATATTCTAAACGGTCAAAGCACTCTTGCAGGACTTCAGTGATCGATAAAAAAAAAACAGAGGTCCAACGGGACAACAGCAGGCTCAGGGTATCAAACCTTCCAGCACGTCTCTGACGGTTCCACAGGACTGCTTTAGCATTTCAGCATACTTGGCTCCTTCTGTAGTTCGGAGTGAACTTCAGGTAATCGACCTGGAATGGATGCAGAGCTCCTTCTCTTATCCAAGATTTGTTTCAAATCTGGGATAACCAATCGAAGATCTGCTCTCTTGCATGCACCCCAGATGTGGACCAATCACGGTCCACGGTGGTCCCAGTCATTCAGGTACACCAGACATACTGGCACCAGTAGTGTGGATTGGGGCCAGACAGTGCCAAGCCTCTTCCTGGGCACTAGCACATATGACATGCAGGACACCGCGAAAGTTGCGGTTTTCGTGGGAGGCTGCATGCCTAATTAAGGAATTCCTGGGTCTGCTCGACCTGGGAGAAGGCAAAGGGACAAAATGGCCAAAGGACAGAACTAAAGACTTCGTGGCACGGCCATTTTCGGCACAGCAACAGTCTTGAGCCAAACTCTGTAAACGCGATATGGTTCATTTAAAAGAAGTAAAAATACTATAAAAGTAAACTGCTGCCAACTGTTCATCCTAGGTACATTTGTACAATCACCAAATAATCCTTAGAGGGTGTCTAGGGCCATTAAAAAAAAAAAGTACCCCCATGCGTGGTACTGTAAGGTACTTGGGACATAGGTAAAACCTTACCAAGAAATGGCAACATAGTCAAAGGCTAAGGGAAACATAGTTTCCCAGTACTGACAGTCTGAAGGACGTGTCAGTTTCCCCATAACAGATGAGCAAAAGCCCAGAGGAGTGCAGCTGAAGGCTGTGCTCGGAAAATTGCACCTAAGGGAAATCTTTCCTAACAGCCACACCAATGTTTATATTTTTTTAAGGACTATTCCACTCCCATTAGATATACAGTCAAATCTTTGTTAACCAGAACACTCTATCAACCAGCTCCTCTATTGGCGGTAATAGTAATGGTAACCAGTTAAGGAAATGTGGTATAAGACAGTTTTGCCGCTGCATAGCAGAAACTGGCCACGAAGCTTGGTTAGCCTAAATTTTTGCTTTGTTACCAGTCCCTAAGAACCGACATTCGGTTAACCAGAATATTTGTTTATTTGCACCATTGGGTTCCCAATGGTCCCTGGATAATCTGAACTTTACTATAGTATTTTACTATAGTATTTTCTTGGGTGACTAACAGGACCAGGGAGTTCCTTTAGAAAAAATGAAATGTCTAGAGCCCTGCAAGAGCCTTCCCTCCACTGCAGAAGCCTCAAAATAATTGCTCAAGACCCTGTAAATGTTCATTTTAAATGTTGTAGGAGCCTCAAAATATTTGTAGTGGTGCCCATAAACATTTATTTTTAACATTTCTGAAATACCCTTCAGGATCCTTCAGAGGCAGTAAACCCCACACAGCACTATTGGCCATTTTGTTAAGGCCGTTTAAATTGTCATTCTTTTACTTCACACTACATGCGTTTAATTTTGGCTAATAGATGTGGCAATACATAATAAAGGAAACCGCACAGACTTTCCATAGGAATTCATTTTAATTATAATGAAACAGTCAACAGAAGGAAGGACTTGCAGAGGTAGCCCTGCCTGAGTGGCACGGTGCAGGGTTTGTCACTGGCTAAGATGTGGGAGGTGTCCTGGAGGCCGGTTGGCTTTTATGGTAAGACCTTGTTTAGAACTGAGCAGAAAGATTGACTCCTTGCTGAGAGAGATAAGGGATATAGCATTGGTGACTGAGAACACTATTCCAATGCCCAGGAAAGCATTGGGGAAGTGAACACAAGTGATGTAGATGCAGAGGTATTTAGACATCTCACAGATGCCAGAGCCTGGGTACATAGCCTGTCCTAGTGCCAAATTTGCCTCATGTATCGGTCTAATGCAATACGCATTTAGGATCCTTGATATTTAGGTTTCAGATGTTATTGAGCCAACTACAGATCAGAACCACTGATGTGATACAGAAAGATCCTAAGTAATATCAGCCTGTATCTGCTTTTGCCTGGAGCAGGAACATTCGGAAGAAAATCAGACTTTTGAGGTGGGCCTGGGGGCCCATGTATCTCTTTCACCACCCAGAAGTGAATTATTTAGTGGTTTATGCTGCCAACTCGAGAAAGCACTCTAACGTGTTCGTTACCATGCCTCCTGATAGTCATAACCTATTGATGCTGTGGCCAAGAAGGTGTTTATGTTTGAGTCCCTGGTGATTCAGTGAGTGAATTCTGGCACTACACTGGGGAGGTACCATTTTGCTTTGTGGCAGATGGCAGGAAAGTCTATCGACCAGCTCCTTTCAGAGAGCCGTGAGGCCATGGCAGAGGTAGTGACTGATGGGTTCAAATCATTCTGGCATATCTGCATTGCCGACCTGGACATGATGGTATCAGTGGCCAGGGGCAAGGTGATGTTGGTAGCCATAAGATACCAATTCCACATTGGCTAGACCCACTAAGGGGTATCCCACCTCGCTACTATGTGGGAAACTCAATTATATTACATGCTAAATGAAGATTCAAACAATAAATGTCATAAGTTTGCCTCATTGATTCACCAAGGGTTGGTCTTTAGCAAATATAAGACATAACATCCATCTTCAAATTGTACACAATATTTCTCAATTCTATTTATAAAACACACAATGATAAAACCGCATACAACTCTAAAACCGCATGCTAAAAACCTAATTAAACAATTCACCATGAGATATTTTGTTACAAAACATCACAATGCACAACATGTTCTCCCAATGGCTGAATCATCTGCTTTACATAAGTTTTGGCAAACTACACAATATTTGCACACTGTGTCTATTAGCCCAACTTGTACACATTTCTGTCCTGTGTGGCCTAATAGTGCCGGACATTCATCAGGGGAATAGTCCTCTTGTGTGTATTAACAACGTAGCTGACTGCTGCCTGCAGCCTTCTGTCTCCCTGGTCTTGATTGAGGATCCGTGCTGGGATAAAGGAACATTTTTAGCACACTGATATAGTATAGTCTCATTAAAGACCCTAATAATCACCCTTTCCCCTAGAGTGCATAGATCCATAAAACATAATGTACCTGGGTGGTGTCGTATAATCACACATCTATTGGCCACCTGCAACCTTTTGCTGTGTTCCTTCCTTCCTGGTTCCAGAATAGGCAGTCTCTCTTCCACTTTCTAACCCAAAAACGAAAAAACCACCCTCAATAGGAGTCTCATCGTGTATGGCCCAATCATCTCTTTAGTCTCACCTCCACTCTTATCTCAAACTGAGTTCCTTGCTTGAATCCTATAGCCTCTATTTCTAAAGGGCTGATATCATGCTGCACTGTCACTGCCTATGGATGATAAGGGAAACGAACACAAACCACAAAATAGCGGGGGACGGTAGTATCAGGCACACAATGGCCAGTCTAGTTTCACCCAAGAACTCCCCCCATTCCATAACCCAGACACAAGCAAAAGGGACACCACTCACTTACGGTCCATTGTATTGTATTTCCCAGGTTTGAATTCTCTTTCTGGCTCTCCAAATTCAATGGAATATTAACAGGATTTTCTTTCGATTATCCTGTGAGGGGGCGTCTGCAAAATAACCAAAGGGTGGCAATTGTGTTGCTGTTCCACCCAATGTTCCCTCTAAGCTGTGCGCATGTGCGCTTGCCCAGCTTCCTTCTGGGTACAGCGCACACATACAATTCCCATCTAGTCAAAAAGATTATCCACAGCAGGTACCCAATGTTTGCTTTTTTTCAAAATGAAGCTAAATTATACTAATTAGCCTTGATATTCTGTTCTAGTTTATATACATTGCCATACTATGCAAGATTGACCTTAAAAAGCTAAAAACCCTAAAAATAGAATACACCCACAAGAGGATAAAAACTAATATGAAAAAGTGGCTCCATGAAGAGAAGATAGAACTAAGATGTGCCTGCACATATTAACCAAATTATCTCTCCCCACCCAAGACTCCTATGTTTTGCTTGCAAAGTATTGCTGGCATGGAAATAACCCAGTTAGTATTTTACTGCTACAATCCCTCACTTTTTACAGAGCTCTGTCCACTAGTATTGTAGGCTAGCACAGGAGTCGGAGGGGAACGGGTCGAAGGTGTGGAGTGGTGGAGTAAGGAGTCGGACAAAGCAATGGCATGTTTCAACAACACTTCCATTTTAGAAATAAAGAAAATACCCCACCTCCCCTATTTCTAAAGAGTTATCACTACCTAAATAAATATCAACTCGTTTGCTCGTCGTCAGGATGTTTGTACAAATTAAGTGTCCGCCCAGTGTCTGAAAACCTACCACTAATCTACAAAAGGATTCAGCATCCAAGTGATACTAATACTAGGAGAATTACTCCGTTCTCCTGGTGAACTGGCTCAGTCTATCTCTTTTTCTACAATCTTTTGCTCTAGCTTCTGATTCAACAAGAAAGGTCCAGTCAGGAGAAGTACTCCTTTCTCCTGATCCACCTTTCCGAGCCTTGAAGGCTGTCTTTGGCTATTCTTTGGCAATAGTCCTCAGAGGTATCTTTAGTTCTTCCCAGGGGCTTCTGAAAGCTTACTTTACAATTCCATAAATTCTTTCCTGTCTGACGTTACGAATATTACCTCCAAACAGCTCTTGTTGACTAATACTCTCTTCATTCATGCTTGGATTATCACTGTGACGAGGGGGATTCCTCCTGGTGCACTCTTGATTCTCTGGGTGTCACTACTGTGTCAAAGGAGATTACTCCTGAGGCTTTGACTTTTGAGCTGCCTCGAAACTCTACCGGGTTTTCCGCTGGTCCTGTTACCTGCAACGTGTCTGGACTGCTTTGCTGTTTCTTCCTGGGGTGGTGGGCTTACTTGCATTGCTTCAGCACTTCTTGCTTCCTTCACTCTCTCCCGCTTCGTACTTGGGGCTCTGCAGAGACTTGGGTCACACGACTGCAGCACAGTTTCAGGACCACACAGTCCACCTGAGCGAAGTCACACAGCCGCTGGCTTCTCTCTCCTTGCAATGGCCACACAAGGAAGAATGCCAAAAGCCCCAAAGAAGACTGCGGACCGGCTTCGCAAGCAGAAATTCAGCCCTGAAGAACTGAAGGCCATGGTGGATGTTAGGGAGAATTCTCTGTAAAGGCTAATTTCCCAAACCTAGTGAGTCCCCCAGCAGCTTTGCTGGATTTTTGGGGTTTATTTTTTTTCTCCTGCTAAGCGTGAGACTCTTTTTCTCCCACTCTTAGACATGATTTGAGAATGTCCTTTGTCTTTCCATGTGTTTTATGGGCTATGGGGTCTTTTACTCCATAGGGTCTCATGTGTTTTTGATGTGGGTTACACAGCACCCTCCGTGCCGTAACCCAGGGGTGTCGTAGTGACCTCCAAACATAGACTCCATACCCTGGGACTGACTACTGTCTCCCAGGGCATGTAAGGTCACCATTGGCTTTACTAGTCCCAAATTATGAACAGAAACCAGTACAAACCATCCATATTGTGGACGTACTGGTCGGGGCAATTCGATTGCCCCAGGGTCTGTTGTTCGAGGGAGCACGTCTCCGTCCCCCCTGATCGAGTTTTGGCTGGTGGCAGTGGATACTACTTTTTATATTCGAACCCGAATATATCTCAATGGGATTTTCCCATTGTTCGAGACTACCAACTTTAATTATTTAATTCTTATAGCCTCGAACATACCGCCGGTTTATTTATTTAATATTAATTCACCGGTTGGTATTTTTTGCCAGAACTCGATTCAAAAATGGCGTTTGTGTTCTCTTCTGTGACTCCAACCCAAGTCGAGCCCTTTGTTCCACTTTTTGGCGGGCTTCTCCACAGAAGCCTCCAAAAGTGGTGGTGCCACTCTGTCTGGGTACCACAGGGAGTGTGGGAGGGGGTTTAAGCACCCTGGACTGAGTTGCCTTGGCAAGTGGTGAGCCGGCCGGCTTACCACTTAGCATGTTTGATTGACAGCTAGGCTGAATGAATGGGGGTTTGCTGCATAAAAGGAGGGCTTTGGGGACTGGAACTTCAGAAGTCGCCACAGGACCTAAGAATCCGAGGAGGGAGAAGCTGAGCATACCTGCAACGACGACACCACCGGTGGAGCCCTGCTGAACCGTCTCACCACTTTTCCCGACGACAGAGGAGATCTCCAGTCCGGAGAGTCTTCTTCCTTTGACTGGTGGGGATAACCAGTTTTGCCTTCTTTTCACCTTCCTGGAGCATCTTCTGGCCACCTTGCCCGTGCCAAGCACCCTGGCAACCGGAATACCACGGCTTACCACTACCGCAAAGAGAAGGGTAGTGCCTTTTAACCGAACGAACTCCACGGCTGGTTTCTTCCCTGGCAGTGCAACGACCTTCATCTTTCCTCCACGGCGAGACCTCCTCTTCCTCTAGACGAAACACTGACTTGCACCCGCTGCCAGGAACAACTGCCCCCGCTGGAGCTTCCTTCACACTTAAGGTACTGTGTCCCGCCTGGCTTCCCTTGCGAAAGATCGTTCGGGGTGACAGTAAAGCCTCGACTTTCTAACCTGGGCTGGCCTGGGACAACCTTGCTAACTTTTCCTGACTTTAATTTCATCCTTTGTGTACAAACTATCTACAAGCCTCTTTGGGCATAACCCCACTGTGTGAACCTGGACCCCTTCTGCTTGCTCTCATCAAGAGTGGGCCTTGCAATTGACTTCCTTGCTCTCCAGTAGAACTCTGCCTATCCTGCCTTACTGTGGTTCGTTTAAAAGTATTGAAATTTGTGTGCTTCCATAACTCTCCCTTTTTCCCCTCCCTTTTTAATAACTTATTAGAGTGCCATCTTATGTTAAGCGCTCACCTCTGTCTGAAAATAAGTGGCGTTTCTCACTAAGACTTGTCTAATAAGTAATTAGGGTGGTATATATATAATAGTGACTGTGTGCTGAATTTACTTACCTCTTTGTGCTAGTGTAATTTACAAGTGTGTCTTTAAAATAAATAATTATATACTTTTACACCCAAGCTCTGGTCAGTGTTTGCTTGCACTACTGGATCTCTGTACCTATTGTGTATGCTCTACATACTGCCTAACCCTTCTTGAGGGAAGTCTTACTGCTCAGCCACAGCTACCAAGTGAATCTGTGTGGTACAGACTGCTACTAAGTGGGTTTACTGCCAAACACCTGTAGTCTTAAATCTTTTGCAGTGGTCCCTAAGGGAACTGCACAGGTTTCTGCCTAACAGTGGAGTACCTGGCAGAGCATGCTGATGTTGTGTTCAGCCCCGACATGCAGAGAGAGTCCATCATCCGCAAAAAAAACATCTGGGCGCAAATCGGCCAGAGGGTGAGCGCTGTAGGCACCACCCCCCCGCAACCCCAGGGACTGCCGCAAGCGGTGGGATGACTTGCGGGTGCGGGGCCGCCTCTCCGCCAACTGGAGTCAGGCTATGCATACCGGAGGGTGCCCAAGTTCCCCTGTCAGACTTGAGCCATGGGAGGAGACATGTGCCGCATTGATTGGTACCGAATCAATTGAGGGCGTCGGCGACATGGAGTGTGGGGTAACGTTGTCTGCCGAAGGAGGCGAGTGTCAAAAGTCTACATTTAAACTCCCCCAAGGGCCATGAAAGGCACCTTCTCATGTTGCCTTCCCCCCATCTAACTCTTCCCTCCTGCCCCCATCCAACTAATGCAGAGCCAACTGCCACGCAATCAAGGGCCAATTGCAAGTACATAACGCACATCAACCATAGTGCATTAACTTGCACATCCCATCATGAACACTGTGCAGCCGGTTTGGCAGTGTGCCAGCCAGGCTGCACATTACCAGGCCAGGATGAGTCACTCCGAAACCTGCGTACATGTCATACTCATGCACATGTACCACTGCTGTTGCTACACCCAAAAGGCCACAAACCCCAATTGACTGAAATGTGAATGCAGCCATGTATGCAATTAGGACATCATACAATCACTCATGTTGGCCCTCTCTTCTACCCCCACAGACACTGATCATGACAGCGGTGAGCCACAGTCAAGCCGGCCACCCACCTCCATGGGCAGTGGCAGGGTCCGGCGCATTCCTGCACCGAAAAGAACACCCGCCCCGGCTCCGGAAAGGCCAGTGGAGGCTGCACCACCCCAATCCCTCCTAGCATCGGCGCCTGCCACAATGCCCACCCCAACGCCGGCACAGTCCAGCATTTCTGGTGAGGTTGCAGCTACAGGCCCCGAGGAGAATATGGACAGCCCTTCATCCATCTGTGGGGCGTCCGAGGAGGAGTTCCATCCCACAGTCCACACCCCGGAGCCCTGCAATGTCCCCCTGGCCTCATACAGTGACTCTGGAGATCCACAAACACCTACCCGTAGTCGTCCTACAGACACGCAGGGGTACGATGATCGTGGGCCAAGTCCACCAGTACAGTCCTCGCCAGAGCACGTAGGGCCAAGTCACTTCAGTGATGGATTCCCATCATTTGGCACACGTTGTGGAAATCAGCTTGCTGATCTAATCAATGAGTTCATGAAGGACAACCGCCAGGCCAGGGTGGGATGGCAAAATGAACTCGCGGAAATGCGCCAGACACTCACTGACAGCAACAACAGGTTGTGTGAGACAGTCACTGACAGCACAAACCGTTTCTGTCACGTCCTAGGACGCATAGCCAATGCCCTTGAGGCTGCCCAATCAAATCTGCAGCATCAGCAGGAGGAAACGCCCTCATCCAGTGGGGCCACACCAGCAAGCCCACCAAGACGCACTCTGTGTTCCATGCGGCGCAGGGACATGCCTCCCCCGGGCCCCGGGAGCATGAATTAATAGTCAATGCTGCCACATGTGGCCTTAATGTACTACATGGGACTACTGTTGTTGAGTTGGGGGGAGGTGGGTGGGGGGTGAGGGTTTGTTGTGGAGTTGGGGGAAAGGGGGGTGAGGGTTTGTTGTGGAGTTGGGGGGAGGGGGGTGGCTGGAGGGAATGTTCACACTCATCCATTTTTTTCAATACACTATTGGTGTTGCAAAGTTTAACCGTTGTGGACATTCATCATTGAGCAAGTGTATTATGACGTCTGACAGTGCATGGTCTACAAGTATACACACACCCAGTGCCCTGTGTGCCCATGTAATGCCACCCTCTGCTGACTTCTGTTCTGGTTATTATGTCCAATCATTGTTTGGCACACGACATGTCCCGCAAGTGCACCGCCTCCATGATGCTTTCTTGCCACTTCCTCCTCCTCCTTCACTCCATCTTCATGTGCTGCTAGCAGTCCCATGTCAGGGGACATAGAAGCAATCCAAGGGATGCACATTTTGTTCAGCTTTACACATGACATGGGGATCTTGGACACCACATAGTAGTAGAAGGGTCCCCCACCAGTCCAGCTTCGCAAACTCATGTGCCTTACGCAAGCCAGGTGACTGCTTCATCTCCACGCAAGCACGAGTATGGCCAGTGTTTTAGTGCTCCCTGGGCCTGTTCTGTGGGTTACTGACAGGGGGTCATGTACCATGGTGTCAAGGGACAGCCACCAACGCCTGCATGTCTAGCCAATTAAGGTAAGTGTTTGAACTGTCACGGTGGAGAACTGAACTTGGCTGACATGGCAGCGTGTTACTGATGGCCATACGCACATGTCCATGGATGCATTTTGCCCATTCATGGCCACATTGTGTCCAGTTCAATGGAATGCTGTAGGGGGGTGCGTCTACAAGATGGTCCATGGACAATGGCACGGACATCTTGTGGTACATGCTTCGTTGATGCATGCAGCAGTCCTGATGTTATATCCATGTAGTGCTGTGTACTGTGTGAATCGGTAGTTCGGTGGGTTGGATGTAGTCAGTGGCTCATGATCTTCATACTGCTCGGATCCATACTATGGTGAATTCCAACACTCCTATGGGTGTGCCAACCGGTGACGTGTTGTGGTATCCCAGCTGCCCTCAGTTCAATCCACTCCCAGGGATGAGTCTCCGATGTGGTGCCATGCTTGGGGCAGCCACATTGTGCATATGCAGTGTCTTCCTATATGCCCTTACGGTCGTGGTGGCCGCCAATGCGTGGTGCATGTGTTGTGGGATTTGGCCTTGTCAGAATGTTGGAAATGTTGTGTTTTGTGTGTGCCTTACTCCATCGATGTGGGAATCTGTACTCATGTGCCGTTGCACTGGTTCTGTGGCAGGGTGGTTGGTGGGGTGAACATCGTGCACTGGCTTCATCATTTCGACCCAGTTTGTTCATACAGGCACCCACCTCATGGCACCAATCCACTGGCATGACACAGTCAGACGACTCACCAGGCAGCCAGGCACGTCATCCTACATGTCGCCCCATGCAGCATGGTAGCGTGGTGATCAGCTGGCCCATTGAGTCATGAGTTGTTCCTTTACGTCGGGCCCACCCATGTGTGATGTTCTTGGTTGTGTTGCATTCCATCTGCACGTAGGGGGAGTGGTATTGCTTGCAGTTGCTATCTGCCACCTGGATGCCATGCTGATCCACCTACGACACGTGGGCGCTGTCAGGAGCACCCATGTCATTTGGCATGCCTGCCAATGCATGGGGGCCAACTTTAGTGTTGTATATCTCCTGGGTAGTCCATGTTAGGGATTTGTAGGCCCTTGTGTGCTTGGGGAGGTGAACCAGCACATGTTTATGTGTCCGTGTAATGGACGGTTGTGACATGCCGTGCATGGGCCCCACTGTGTGCTGGTAGGTGCCTGTGGCATGGGTGTGGGGCACAGGCAACACCTTCAGTTGTGCCAGGATAGCAGTGTGTATTTGTATGCTGCTCGCTTATCTCGTTATTTCTCGGGCGAAATATGGTGGTGATGGTGTCAGTCAAGCTGGTAGGGGGTGTGTATCTGCTCAGGGGTTTCCTTGAGGGACCGGACATGCTGCGTGGGAATGGGGGCTGCTGGGATGGTGATGGAGGCTGCACTGGTGCTGCATGCTGGGCCTGTCTCCCCCCTCCTTCTCCTCCTGTGTCTCCTCAATGGGGTGGGGGCCTGGTGTTGTTAGTGTAGTTATTGTGGTTGTGCCCTTGCTGGCACTATTGGTTTCATCTTGGTGTGGGAGGGGGTGTGGTGTGTGGGTGTGTTCCTTTTCTGCTGTGGAAGACTCCATTGCATCCACCTGTGCTGGTTGTGTGCACCTGTGGCTCTGGGAACCACTGCTCAGGGTTCTTTACTCCTTCTCTGAGATGCCTGTATGTACTCCATGCCGGTAAGGTACTTTACGGGCTTAAGGAGGCCGTTATTTACGTGTGCTCCTTACTTGTGATCAGCTCCGGTTTACGCCATGCCGCTAATTTCGGCATGGTGGGGCGCGCGCGCGACTCAAGACCGATAATTACGGCATCATAGTTTAGCGGTCTGAGAGGTCAGAATAGCCTGTAGCGGTAAACGATGCCGGTAAATCATTACCGGCATGGTTTTTCCCTTACCTCCAAGCTCGGAATGACCTATATAGTCCAGTTTTGTTACAGTATATTGTATCTTGGGGAACATGGTAGTGAATCGTAAGAACATGCACAACCCAGTCGGCAACCAAGCCTCAGAGAGGGGGGTGCGGAGGGCGGTTTCATTCATATCATCAGTGGCAGCTGTAAGCAGATAAGCTTGGAAGGGTGGCAATATGTCCAGAGGTCAGCTACTAGCTCTTTGCAGGGAGATCATCTTTCCTCAGTATCCGATGCCCAGGTGACATCGCGGAGCCACTGCTCGAGGATAGGACTAGTGTGTCAAGGATGGCACTCTAATAAGAGTGGCACAAGACACCCAGAAGAGTTTGGGTGCTGAAATAAAGTGGACGGACAAGTACACACACTGCAGAACGGGAAGAGTAGCAAGGGAAAAGGTACAGAGTGAATACCCTCTTGGGGTGTATGCAGAATAGGAAAAGAGTATTCCACTAACCTTGGAAATACTCTAGCCTTCTGCACAGTTTGCTATAACAGAGTCCCACGCTGTATGCTCAGGACTTGGAACAGCAGCTATGGGTGTCTGTAATGTAGAAACAAGACAAAGGAAGGGGCAGAGGTTGACTGATGGGAACCAACAGACAAGCTCTGAACAAAAGGGTCAACAAACAGTACAAGAGATGTTACTACAGACAAATCCAGGAAAGGAGGAGATAGCAAACTAGCAGAAGGTATAGAAGGGAAAGTCGAGTAACAGGAAAGGATAGCAGAGGACAGTAAGGTACAAGGTAGAGAGCTCCGAGGAGCAGGGAAGTAGTGAGTAAGTCCACAGGAGTAGGACGGTAAGGTAGAAAGCCAGAGGAAAAGGGTTTAGGGCAGCCGGAGAGAGGTAGGCTGTAGAGCAGGGAGCCCAGAGGACAAGGGCTAAGGCAGCCGGAGTGAGGCAGGCTGTAGAGCAGGGAGCCCAGAGGACAAGGGCTAAGACAGCCGGAGAGAGGTAGGCTGTAGAGCAGGGAGCCCAGAGGACAAGGGCTAAGGCAGCCGGAGTGAGGCAGGCTGCCAAGCAGGAAGCCCAGAGGACAAGGGCTGAGGCTGGAAAGCAGCAGAGCGAGATCAGCTGCAATGTGGAGAGCCCGCAGGGCAAGGGCGGAGGCTGGTAGGCAGCAGAGCGAGATCCGCTGCAATGTGGAGAGCCCGGCAGGGCAAGGGCGGAGACTGGAAGGCAGCAGTGCGTGATCCGCTGCAATGTGGAGAGCCCGGCAGGGCAAGGGCGGAGACTGGAAGGGGCAGCAGAGCGTGATCCGCTGCAATGTGGAGAGCCCGGCAGGGCAAGGGCGGAGACTGGAAGACAGCAGAGCGTGATCCGCTGCAAGGTGGAGAGCCCGGCAGGGCAAGGGCGGAGACTGGAAGGCAGCAGAGCGTGATCCGCTGCAATGTGGAGAGCCCGGCAGGGCAAGGGCGGAGACTGGAAGGCAGCAGAGCGTGATCCGCTGCAATGTGGAGAGCCCGGCAGGGCAAGACTGTGAGGAAGGGAGCCTGGAAGGCTATGGCTGGAGGCAGCAGGGTGGAGCAAGCTACAAGGCAGGGTCCAAGCAGGAGTGATGATTACAGCAAACAAGGATCCGTAGTCAGAATCGAAAGGTGGAGGAAGGACTCTCGGATGCAAGAGGCTGAGCCACTGCAGGCAGCAGCCTTTATACTGCCTAGCCCAGCACAGAGGCAGGCTAATTGGTTTCACCTGGCGAATCACACCTGCAGGCAATCGGCCACCTCCCTTTCTGTTCCTGGGCTGGTGGAAGCAGGACCAGACTCTAAGGCTTCTGGGGGGTGTAGTTCCATAGAAAACCAACAGGAACGGCCAGGAAACAATGCTTGCGGCCAGGTGCATTATGGTATGCGTAGTTAGTTGACAATAATCATTAAGCAGCAAAGTCCAAATGGAGCATAAATGGATGTGCCCATGGCGCAGGCATGACATAGTGAGTCTGAGTCATAATAACAGTAAACAGTGCACAGAAAGGATCATGCAGAGACTAGCAAGTTTACAACTGTTTCCATGGAGTGGTGTGAGCTTGTGGAACAAGCAGTTTATTGTATTCGGGTCAATAGTACAATCAAGCATTTTGGATACAACAGTGCAGACCCCTGTCAAATACCCTGAAATCTAGGACAAGCCCAGAGCATATGGAGGTAGTCTGAGTCGTCCACATGACACCTGGTGCAGCAGGAAGAGTGGTCATAATAATAATAAGTACATTGTGTGCAGCCTGACTGGGGTGTAATGAAATCTATGGAGAACTTTGAACTGAATCAGTTGAAACCTAGCATTTAGGGAAACCAGTTCAGAGCCACATGTATCACAGAGCTTCGATAATGGCTTATTGAATCGGTCTTGTAGCTGCTTTTACAGTCTGGATACTACCCCAGTAGGTAACGCACCACCCAAAAGTAATGCTAAAAGCGGCTCATCTGCGGGCAGCGAGGGAAACTCCTTTCACGTCTTGCTGGCTGGGCTGTGAATCCTGGCATATTGCAACCACCGGGAGGATTGCTTGCTTGGGCGCTTGGGAAGATTAGGCCATGACACAAAGGATCTTGCCTCGAACATGTTGCCCATCGTGGAGTAGCCGTCGGCTGCCCACATGTCCGCAGAGGCTTTGTTTATTCTGAAGAATCCCGGACAAAGGCTTCATAGTGGCAGGTCTCTGTGAAATGGATGAGGGATATCAATCAGCCTCCTTATTTTATCCCATGCCAGTGCTGTGATGGCCGCTGGGCTGGGCACCCCAGGATCTTTCCACAATGGGGGTAGTGTCGGGGAGCAGAGGTCACGGGGTCCGGTCGCATGTCGCTCGATCCTGGAGGGCCCTCTGCAAACCAATATGCAGCGAAGTGAGCTTGGGCCGCCAGCCAGTATTTCTCGAAGTCTGGGGCCGCAAGACCCCCCTGATTATATGGCTTTGTAAGTGTGGCCCATTTTAGTCTCACCGCGCCCGAGTGTGCCATAGGAAGCCGTTTTTCGCTGACTTCAGCTCATCAACCAGTGCATTACCGGTCCATATTGGGACGTTAAGAAAACGATAGTGATTGTGGCAGCATTATCATTTTGAGGAGTGATACCTTGCCGGCGAGGATTATGGGCAGCTTAGCCCAAGGGCACAGCTTCGGCTTGAGCTGTATCATGTAGAATCCATAGTTCTGATCCTACAGCGAGGCCTGCTGTCTCGCGATTATGATCTCGGGGTTCTTAATCTCAGTATGAGGTTCCGATTTGGAACAGTTGACCCGGAGTCCGGATAAACACCTGAAATGAAGGATACCGTTCATGATGGCAGAAAGGTTCCGATCAGGGTCTCTGATGTACAGTAATGCGTCATCTGCATACAACAAGATCATCTTGGGAGTGCCAGAGAGCCGTATACCCTTATGAAAATGTTTGTGCGTCATGTAGGGGGCGGGTACCTTTGCAAATATTTTAACATCACTGTTGATGAGTGATAGGGGCCGATATGAGCCGCAGTGCGAGCTGGATTTACCAGGTTTGAGGAGCACGGTAATCACTGCCTCCCGAAGTGTGGTGGGCAGCTCCCCCTTTGCACAGGCTTCGTCCCATGGGGTAGATAAATGCGGGGCAAGGAGGGACATGTAGCATTTATAAAAGTCCATAGAAAGGCCGTCCGGGCCTGGGGCCTTACCGGAGGGCAAAACCTCTATCGCACGTAATATCTCCCGGACCTCAATCGGTCTGTCAAGGGCCTCCCTGGTATCGTTAGAGAGTTCTAAAAGCGGAAGTCCATCTAGAAATGCTTCTATATCGGAGTCTAGCTCCTCGTCCATGTTGGCATAAAGCGCCATATAAAAAGTGCGAAATACCTTATTTATGTCGAAGTCAGCATGGACTAAGACCCCGTTGGAGTCCTCAATTGGTGGTATGTGGTGTCCCCCCTCCTCTTGTTGCACCGCCCTAGCAAGTAGCCTGCCCGATCGTTCCCCTTCCCCATATCGACTTGCAGCCCCTAGTTCTTCAAGAAACTTAGGTTCCTAATCAGTATCTTCTCTACTGGGGCTTCTGATGGTATCTCCCCGCTGTTAATGGCCCAGGTTGTGTCCCAGTATGTGTGTTTGGATCTGGATTGTTCCCCCTGCCGGGTTGGTACCTGGGCTGCCAACCGGGGGTGTGGACGGTGGTGTATTGGTGGGAGGGGGCGTACTCCCTCTGTGGAGCCGCCTATCAATTTGAGAATTCTTGCAGCGGTGGTTGGGCGGCTGATGGGCTGTGTACTTCTCCCTGCTGATTTACGGGTGTCTTGATGGGTGAGGGCTTGCTTAGGTCCCTGCTGTGCGGGTATCCTTTTACTTCCATGGCTGACCGGCGTCTCTGGGAGAGTGGGCGATCAGGCCTTTGACCTCTGTGCCCGCTCTGTGTCCACCCCGAGCGGCCGGGGCATCAGCCTTAAGGGGGGGGGGGGGGGGGGGGGGGGGGGGGGGCCGCGCGAGGGTTAGTGGTATGCCAGGCGTGTGGTTGCTTGCTTAGTTCTCCGCTGCCTCTGCGCCGGCTGAGCTGTGGGTGCATTACGTTCTTCTCAGTTCGCTCTGCCCCTTGCCCACCTATGGGGGGGTAGAGTCGCTGGTTAGGCCTGCAATGTTGATGGCGGTGTTGGTGTCTCGCCCTCCTCCTCTGAGTCGGGGCTCTGAGGTCCTCTCACCCAGGTGCCTCTGGATCTTTCGGCCGGTGCGCTTTGTTTCCTTTACGCCGCCGCACTCGCTCTCCTTTGTAGGGAGCTGTGAGCGTAGTTGGTGGGCCGTTGGAAACCGTGGAGTCTCCCAGTCTTAGAGGTGTTTGGGAGCCAGTCTCTGGATCGGCCCTCTCGGTGCTTCCAGGCGGGGTCTCGCTTCTCCCCGCCAGCCCGGTAGGGACTCTGGCTGATCTGTAGGTTCTCTCCCTCTGCAGTTCGACTCCGCCATGGACTGGGGACTGCGGGTCAGGATGCCAAAAGGGCCCCGGGCGCTGGTGCTGTTGCCTGTCACTGCCTGGGTTTCCCGCACTGCCTGGTTCCGTGGTTGGCGCTCTTCTCCGGGCTCTCCCCTTCAGATTGTTAACTGCCCCTCTGCAGATTCGCTATTGTCCTCCGAAGGATTCTGGGGCTAACAATGTGCCGATAATCTGCATTACTGATGGGCTTTAGTGTCGAGGCCCAGAGCTGGGAGACGGAATACGCTCATATGTCTACCCGGCTCGGCCGCCATCTTGGAATAGTTTGTTGGCATTCTGGCAGTAAATCTGCCAGAATACCATCAAATGGAATTACCTGTACCGCCACTTGGTCCCATGGGTTTACCACAGGATTTCAAGTAGTGGTTAGTCCCCATTTATGAAGTCCATAGGGTTTTTTTTGGGCAGAATTACCACCGGCAGAATTACCAAGTGGTAATTTAGTCGATGTTTGGAGGGGAAAATTGGGGTTTTACCTCCAGAATCAAGCTGGAGGTAAATCCTCCACTTTTCCTTCAAAAATCGGTTGCAGTAATTCTGCGAAACTTGTAATTTGGTGGTGCGGGAAAAGTGGCGTTAATGGTATTGCCTCCACGTTTCTCTGTCACCGCCAATCTTGAGATGAGGCCCAAATTAAGTAGGCAACCCCGCAGTTGTGGTGAAAAGCAAGATACATTCCAATATTACCTCACAGGTGCAAGAAGACTTCAGCTGGCCTCAAGGGACGCAAAAGGGGACTCTCTTGAAGAGATCATGTGCCAAAGTCAAAACCCAGCAGCCCCAAACAAAGGGATGCAGAGAAGGAGTCAAGCCAATATAAGTAAATGGCCAACCCTCAGTAGTAGGGGACCTGTAAGATCTATAGAAAACACAGACCAAGTGGAACGATTGGTGTATCCATCTTGAATAACCCACCACACTAGCACACAGAGGTATACTTAGAGGCAGTTCACAAAAAGTTGGTCCAGGAAAGGTGAAACAACGGAGTTTGCAAAGCATCTTCCTTTGCAGGGTGAAATGCACCATCTGGCCACTCGGGCATTTGAACCCCAGACCAACAACGACCCCAACTGCCCGAAAGAAGTACAGTCTCCTTCTCCTGCCAGAAGTGAAGGCAAGGGCAAAGATAACTCTAGGAGATTGGAAGAACTTGGACATGCAGGTTCCACCGTCTCATAGGACAAAGAGAGACGGTCCATCAGCAGAAGGCATTCCCATGGGAAGATCAACAGTTGGGGTGACACAGGATGGCTAAAATGATCATATGAGGTGGGGACGTGGAATACCTCCACTCTTAAATGTGATGGTGGCTTCCATCACCAAGGCCCAGCACCAAGTGCTAAAAATTGGAAGCAGCAGTAAAATAGCCCAGAAAAGGGTCCCAGCATGGGAGGCCTGGTCCAGCCAACAAGGAGAGGCAGGGGGAGGATGAGGACAGCACTGAAAAGACATCTAGCAGCCTGGGCTGGAGTATCCATCTCAACGATTTGGAAGTACCAGGGACGTGGTTGAAGAGAGCAGGGAGACTCCATGTAAATCTGCTAGTTAGCTGCCTCTCCTTACAGCCTTTTCAGTTACATGTTGCATGACTACAGAGTGATGATCCTGAAGGACAACATGATCACCATGGCCTGTGTGAAAGGTGCAGTGGGGTGGGGCTCTCTGAAATTATGCAAGCAAGGCCTGGGGGTGTAGCTCATTGGCAAGGGCATTTCGTTCCAGTTGTGCCACCTCGCTGAGGGAGAGCAAAGGCTCTCAGAAAGCAGTAGTTGGTATCCCACAAGTGTATTCTTCACCAGTCGGTCTTGGACAACCTCTTTGAGGTGTGGGGTGTTCCACAGATTGACTTGTTCTGAACGCGTGAGCCAAAACGTCAATTAATACTGCGCCAGGGAGTTTCTCTTAAGGGGATCGTTTGGAGATGCTCTCTTGATTCCATGGCCATTGACAGTGACGTATGCATTTCCACCAATTCACGGAGTTGCAGACCATTCCGCTGAAGATCTAGTATCACAGGAGCAACACAATGTTGTTGGCCTAAGATGGCCACAGGGAGTCTAGTACATGTTCTGCACAGTCTCATTTGCTGAGTGTGCTGCAGGATCCATGTGGTCCCGTACCTGGAGATGGTGTTGAGCCACATTTTTCAGACCCAGGGGGCCTTCAGCTTCACCCCTGATTTCTGAACACCAGACGCTTCAGGTTTATGGTGGTTACCGGTGGCAGTATACAAGGAAACTTACTTCTGTAGATGACTAATGTTTTGCAGTTGGTGCAATTCGCAAACTATCAATCCCTTTTCTGCGTTGGCAGCTAGCAGGCTGGATTTTTCGTTGCTGTTGTTGAAGGAACGTCTGCAGGTCCCTACGGTAAGAAGTTTCCTGGCCACGTTTATGTTATGTTTATCGAATTTATATAGCGCTTTAAGCCAAAGCGCTTTACAATATAACAGGTACAAAAGGGAGAGAAGCATATTTACAAACATGAACAGGTCATTGGAACAATAAGTAGAACTAATTAAAAGGGGGGGAGGAGGGATAGGGTAAAGGAGGGGGTAAGTGGAGGGAGTTACGGTGTAGGATTTGAGGTAGGGTGGAGGGAGGAGTGGAGAGGAAGGGAAGGGGGAGTGATCTGGTGTCATCATTGCCTTTAAGTAGTATTTGTTACTAATTTAAGTTAACAATCTTCTTGCGCAAGCCAGAATGTGGATCTTTCGTTCAAAATCTTTGTCATTCTGTTCTTGAAGGGCTGATGGTCCATTACCTGCTGGCACCATACATCCAGGCCAGTGAGGCCGAATTATACTTTGCGCCAGCTGATGGCGCTGCCTTTTTTTGCCTATGTATAGTTGCGACTTCAAGATTTTGACACCAATAAACGCGCTTTGGCTAGCCATCACTTCTGCCAGGCAGCAGAGCGTGCTGTAGGCCCTCTTGGCTGACAGGCCTTATCTTGTCTTTAACATGGACAAGATGATACTTTTGATGAGGCTGTCCTTTCTTCCAAAAGTAATGAGCGAATTTCACATCAACCGGCCCATACAACTTCAAGCTTTCTTTCCTCCATTGTGCCCTGGTGGAGGAGTGATGCAAGGATGGCTTTAAACTGTTATTTCACCGGTTTGAATGAATACGGGATAGACAGTTAGCTGTTTGTGACTACTGGTCATTTGTCCAAATGGGTCACTGTGTTCAAACAGACCATCTCCAGGTGGATTGGGACCCACATCACACTTTGCTATGACGCTGCGCACAAGTCTCTCCCAGAGGGGAATGTGCCCCCTTAAAACAGGGGTCATTTGGCTACGACCGCTTTCCTGGAAATGGTTCCTATCCAGAAGATCTTCATGTTGGTGAATTAGAAGCTGCTTGCAAACATATGCAGAGTTAACTATCTAGATTCAGATGCTGCGTTAGAGGTCTTGTTAGGAATGTCTCTGGAGTAGCGCATCTTTCAAATGGATTGTGTCCTCCCACGTATTCCTCATCTTGTGATATTCGTATTCGCCTTCTTTGCTGCTTCAGAATTTTCTTTTCGGCAGAGGGCGCTGTATAAATAGCTCGTGCCGCGCCCGTTGGCTCCAATTCCGTTTTTCCGATTGCTTCGCTCTCGAACGGCACGCTTCGAAAGTTTGCGTTTCTTACACTTTCCTCTCATGCAGAGTCTATCAGTCACGGGGCACGCCTGGGTGTTCCTTAAATATTTCCTCGAAAAAACAGAACTGAAGCCAACGGGCGCGGCACAAGCTATTTATACTAACCGTTACGTCGACACGGTATGGAGCCCACTGAGGGACAATCAACGCCACAACCTCGTGCACAGCGCCCTTTGCCGAAAAAAAACAAAATTCTGAAGCTGGCGAATACGAATATCAAAAGATAAGGAATACGTGGGAGAAACATCCAGTCGAAAGAACGTTACAGTTGGTAAGTAACTTGTTCCTCTATTCTTCCTGGTGCTTCTTCAGCCTCTCTATTCAAATTCTTCAGGTATTGCTGCCATGGTCTTACAAAGACTAGGCACCTGCAGTGGACATGATATCAATTAGAAGAACAGATTACTTACATGCATAGGTTCTGATGGATACAGTGTCTCTCCTGCAGGTTTCTGATCTGCCCGCTCTCCTTCCCTTAGTCTCCTCGGAATGTTGCAAGTCCTCCTGTGCCCAGAAGTATCTTGGAAAATGTTGGCTTTGTAAGGGTGGCACTGCTCTTAGCCTGGACCCTGTCACTTCCAGTGGAGGCCGCAAAACATGGCCTTGCTGCAGGTATGGGTGGTGCCACCCAGCATCATGTGATTCAGAATTTGCCAAGGACTCATTGTGCAGGTTGGTCCTGGATTTCCACAGCAAATATGTGGTAGGGTGTGTGTCCCTCAAAGTGACCCTTGAATATTTGTGGCCCCCATTTTCTAGTGTTCAACCAGACCTAGCTGCAAGTAGTAATTCAATAAATGTAAATGTAAAATACAAGTAGCCTCATTATCCGTATGCTGAATATGTATATGAGGAGATATTGATAAAGAGGATTTGTGCATGGAAGTGTAATGCAGCACCCTTGAGCAATGGGTATTATACCTGTCCTCAACCATATCCTCAGGCCTTCTAAGAAATTAATTTAAACCACAGGTGAGCATCTCATGCAGTGCACCAAAGAATAGAGAGGTATGGTTTACACAAAAATATACTCTGCATATACAACCCATGACAATTCCACATAAAGTTACAGGGAACACTAATCGTACTTATTATACATTTTGTTTATCAGGCTAATAAAGACACAACTGCTTTCAATATCAATTTCAAGGCAAAGCAGTCTTTCAAAATGTGCCCCCAGATGTCATTGGAGGCTTCACACAAGATTTGTGCAATGCACCCATCCTTTTCTTCAGGAACCACAACAAAAGCAACAAAAGAACAAGAATGTTGCCTCCGATGGGGTAGATAATCCCTAGAACAACCTACCTGCCATTTCACTACATTTTATACAAAAGAATGACGAGAACACATAATGATAGTGTCCTATGTAGCTGTAGGCAGCAAATACCATGGCAAAGTGACCCTATTAACATTGTCACATCGATCTGGATATGCCATCTCCTGATCCACAACATCAGCTGTGTGCAGTGAAAGCATATCCCAGGCATAGTCCCATTACTTTCGGAAAAGCAACCAATAAAACGTACATGTCCCAGAATTCCACATGTACTAGAATTCCTCATTTGAACAAAAACAAAAGCTTGATTGGATCCAGAAAGGGTGATTATGGGCCGTGAGCGGGGATTGACTGTATGGCCCAATCGGATCACCTAGGCCATGAAGGAGACTGGAAAACATGTCCCTTGACGAAACCACCTAAACCAACATAAAAGTGACTAAAACTTGCATAATCTCACTTTCCCTCCAGGGGAAAACCCCGACTAAATAAAACACTCTTACACATTTGGAGGCAGGAAAGGACAGAGGCTTTGGTCTAGGAGACAGATGAAGGTGCCCTAGAAGAAGATGGAATGTGAGAAGGTGCTGACCTCAAACCAAGGAGGGGAAGCAAGGAAAAGATCCCCTGGGGACTCGCACAGGAAAGAAGATCATACAGTATCCTCGTAAAGTGACCGGAAACACCATAACTAACACCAACCTTCCTCCCACACTAAATAAAAGTGATACAATTGAATATACTTGTTGCATCATTTGTTGGAACGTACCACTCTACTGACATAATTTCCATCATATGCCACTTACTACAGGTAACCTCAACCCTAGAGGCAGTTCAGAGGGCCCACCCGGGGCTGTAACATGTTTTGTTGCAGAAAGTATTGCTATACCAATACCGGGTTTCAGAGTGGGACGGATGTGAAAATCTATGCACTACAGCAAGTCATCCCACTACTCTTGAGTACAAGATAGATTTATTATTTGCAGCAATTATTTCCTGGGCGCAAAATTAAAACTCATGTGAACTCCCCCTTGTGCCGATTATCTTCAGTAAATGTCCCTGCAGAATTCATTCGAACGTCAAGAATTTACACTTATTATTATTATTATTATTATTATTATTATTATGATGGTACTTCTTGAGCCCGGACCTAGCTTCGAGAAGCAAGAGCGCTTTACAGAGGTATACACCAATACAGAAACATAATGGAGCGCTTTTCAGTGGTAACAACAGAACATATATGTGGCGGGGCTAGGACACAGAGGGGCTCAGAGGAGGGGTACAGCTGTACCGTGTGGCGGTGAGGAGAGGGGTCAGTGGAGTCTTGTGAATCAGGTAGCACGAGGGGCGACATGGTGGTTAGGTGTTGAGGAGAGACTCCTTGAAAAGGTGGGTCTTGAGTTCTTTTCTGAATTGTAGGAGCGTGGGGCCGAGTCTGATGCAGATGAGGAGGAGGTTCCATGGTCTTGGGGTAGAGGCAGAGAAGGCTTGTTTTCTGATACTTTCCTTTTTCCAATAACGGATTTTAAGTCTGCACATGTCTTGGCTTCTGGTAGTGCGCTGTCTGCTGTAGATCTGAGTTTCTCTGCGAGGTAGCTGGGTGACTTAAGGGCGACTGCCGTATAGATGATGCAGCAAGACTTGAAGGTTAGTTGTGCGTGCATTGGGAGCCAGTGAAGGTCGATAAGGGCCGGGGTGATGTGACCATATCTGTGTAGATCTTTGAGGTGTGTAGCAAGTGTAGGACACTTCTCATGGGCACAATGGAGGATGACAGGAGGCCTTCGAGGAGTGGATTGCTCCAATACAGGTGGGATAAGACCAGTGCTTGAACGTTGGAACTTAAATAAATTGGGCCTTATTACACGGTAGGCGGTAGCCATGGTGCTATTAGCGCCATGGCTACCCCCTTAACGCATTCCGGGTCCGCGTTCCCGGAATGGGGACTTACCAGGTCATTCCGACCTTGGCGGGACCGGTAAGTCCCCATTCCGGTAACCATTCCCCATTCCCATTTGAGCCCCCATAGGGCTCAATGGGAAAAGAACTAATAACGGGCCCGCTATTAGCGGGCCCGTTATTAGCTCTGATGTCCCTCAACGGGTCCCTTCCTTAACGTCTGGTAAAACCAGGCGTTAAGGAAGGGACCCACTAAGGGACCTCGTAGTAGGGCGGTAAGGGATTACCGGCACCGGTGCCCTTACCGGTGCCGGTAATCCCTTACCGCCTACCGTGTAATGAGGCCCACTGTCTTTAGAACTCATGAGTCTTATTCGCACAAAATACTCACACACCTAGTTGTTATTTATATATTGTATTTTTTTATTTTATTTAAAATGATATAGTTTAGAAATAAACTTTTCATTTGCATACAATATATTAATCACCTAGTCAAATTCATTATTCTTAAAATTCGAGTTCATAATTCATGGAAATTCAGTCTTGTATCTCTTTTTCCATTATCCTGTTCCAGAAGTAAATAATAGTATAAACTAGATTCCTGTTGTTACCCAGCAAAATCTGTGTCCAATGTTCTTTAGGTTCCATCAGGGTATTAGACAACAAGAAGAGCTCCCTAAACAAGTTACGCTTCTCATTCAATGCAGTGCATTGCCCACACGTATTGAATTTAGCTAGGCCTCAGAAACAATTTTGTCTAATAAAGATGGTGTGAGCTCAGCGCACTGTAGCGTGGCCCCCACCCTCGGAGAGTTTCAATTATCCCTGTGGCCGCAGCTCCCTGCTAGATCCGCTGTGAGCCCGTTCCCACGAACAAGACGGACATGAGCTAGCGTAAGATACTAACACTGTAACATTTCACCTTCCGCAGTGTATTACTGCTCCCAGCATGACCCGGCCAGCGAGGCCTGGGTGATGGAGAGAACTGTAAAATGGTCATCGGATGAAAGCAGAAAAGTCCCCAAATACTAATGCCAAAAGTACTTGTAATACGCGCATTCTCTTCACAAAACTTCTTCTATTAAGGAAACCTGTAAAATGTGTAATTATGGTAGAACGCATGTTTACATGACACTAGCAATGAAGGACCCACACCCCTGCGGTTGTATGCAAATAATAAAAAGCGTTCCCGGGGACTATTCGTTATATGTATCATTGAAAAGCTCATACTCCACGGTCCCGCGCCATAACCAAATTAATGCTGCTAGAGTACAAGGGAAGACAAGTGTAACCATACAGAGGGCTCATGTGAAGGACACGCGAGAATGCACCCGTCATGTGTGTATGTCAAAGCCCTTATGTGCCACTACCGCCACGCACAGTGGCGAGCCACTTTCTTTGTGCTCCACCAACCACACTACTACCTCACTTACTGCAAATGTATATGCATATAACTAAATGTTGTAGTTGTTAAAACGTAAGTGTACAAATAATGTCTCAGACTGGCTATATTTGAGAAACATTTAGCAAAGTTAAAATGTATGTCTTCGTATGATTCAAATGAGTATTGTATAGTATTTGAATGATTATGATGTTTTCACCTAAAATTGGCAACACACGAGGAAGATACCTTTGTGAATATGTGCAAGGCCATTCCCCCTCCCACCCTGCGAAGACTGCCAAACAAGAGAGCAGAGGCCCGCGCTGCGCTGCTCCACCACCCCCAACTAGGCTGGAGCCGCTTCAAAGATTTGTAGTCCCCTCTGCAGCACCCGAGGCCACGGCCCGCCACATGCATTATTTACAGCACAGCAGTAAACCTCCGCCTGAATACACAAATCCAAAGGCGCCCCCTCTTAAGCCCCACAACCCACCGGATCACCTTAGACTTATGGCCCCTGCACAATTAGGACACCCAATACTGTGGCAACATACAGCAGCACATTCATAACGAATTATAACAAGACAGAAAGACATGTACCGCCTGTCCCATGCCCTGAGACTTAGCCCCTCGACCTATGGTACCGGTCAACAGGACACTGGTAACCATGCACTGATGAATCACCATCAAACCCCTCTCAAGGTGCATTCCTCCTGTGTTGCATTAACCTGTAGAATAACCTATTGGAAGATTTACTAAAGAAGATAATATTGCAATAACTGAATGACTGCGGTGTGCATGGCCTAGGGCAAATAAGTCAGGAAAAGACATTCATCTCTGACACTGGCCACAATGGCACGACAACACCGCCCGGATGAACTCAGCTGACCTGCCAGGCCCAGCCCAACCCACGAGGCTGTCCAGTGACGTCCTCCAGCCAAGGCCAACCACATCGCAGCAGCGCCTATAGCTAGTCATCACCACCCAATCCCATTGAACTTGTGCCCCTTATAGTATGTAGGTTCTGATGACGTGTTTTGTAAATATATACGCCTGTCTTTGCTATTGTCAGACAGAGCGCTCTCGGAGTTTGCAGAGTTCTTTGCATGCCCTATTCTGATTGATAAACTCCCATTTACGCTCACCCGCACTCTGTCTTGGCCTTATTCCCATTCTGGGAGAGTCCTTCATTGTCTCTCATTGCAGGGAGGATCGTGCTGGTTGGTGGACGCTTGCCTTCAAGTGACTGGATTGCAATTTTGTATTGTATACATTGCATAGGATAGGAGCGAGGAAGTGAAAGGACTTTTCTCCAAAAAATAGCTTCTAGCTGTTGCCATACTGATGGATCAAGTTTAACCATTGTCTAAGCACCATACAAGATTGCTGCTGCTTTTTGTCTATAGAAAAGTATAACTGGTTTCATGGAGTATTTTCCAAATTTGCGGTGGATAAAAGCACCTTGTCTAGCTAAATAGTGCGCCTTTGATTTAAGCTGGACCACCCATTCTGTTTCTGTTTTCGATTGATTTATCCACATACCCAAATATTTCATTGTAGCAGCCTGTGCCCATTTTTTATTTTGTAGGAAACATGCAGAAGTAATAGCTTGCTTCCCCAAAATTTTGGTTAAAGACATGATTTTCATTTTTCTGGATTAATCTTAAATTCTTTGATTCATATAGCTCTCTAGCTGGTTCAGGCATAACTCTAAGACCTCTTAGGGGTTTTATCAAATATCACGAATCATCTGCATACATCATACAAGGCAATAGATTTGCATTAAGTTTAGGAGGATTTGTTGTTTGCAGTTTCACAGATACTTCAAAATCGGATGTAACAAGGTTGAAGAGGGTAGCTGCGAGCGGGCACCCCGGTTTTAAACCATTCCAAGTTTTTATTGGTACTGTTACTATTCCATCTGATGTCATGCGGATTTGTATACGGGTGTTTGTATATAGTTTTATCAGTTCCATTATGTCTACGGGACATTTCCAATGGGTCATTTTGTTCCATAATGCTTGCCTATTGACCATGTCGAATGCAAGCCACAGATCAATAAATGCCGCAAATATCCGTGTTTTTTTCCTTATGGAGTCTTGTTTCAATAAATTCAACAGGAACAGGTTGATATTTGTCCCAAATTTTTTGCTGAATCCAGTTTGTCTTACCGCTTGGTGGTTGTTGATAATGGCCCCTGCTGATAGTTTTTTGAGCAAAAACAAAGCGAAGATTTTACCCAGAAGTTCTAGCAGGGTGATCAGGCGATAATTGCCCTGATTCTTTCAGTCGCCCTGCTTATAAATGGGCATCAGTATCGCATGTTGCCACGTCTTTGGGATCTTGTTTGTTTCTTCTATCAAACCAAAGATTTGTGTGCATAAATCTGCCCAGTGTTCAGGATTGCGTTTTATTAGGGCATTGGACAGCCCATCCGGTCCGGGGGTGTGAGACGTATTCACGCTATTTATTAGCTTCTGGATATCGTCAAATTCCAATGACCAGATCTTTGTTTGAACACAACGCAGTTCCTCCCACACCTTTAGATATTTCTTTATATAACTCAGTGAAATGTTTGATCCATGCTGATTCTGGAACATCAGGAATCATTTCAGGAGCCTGATTAGGTCTCTGGTTTAGAAGATTCCAGAGGTTTCTAGAGTTTGTTTTTTAATGCCCCTAGCATGTTTTCTGCATCACGTTGTATTACCAGGTGTCTGGTTGATGTCATTCAGTTTGAGTGTTGCTGCTTTTCTAATTTCATGAGCGTGTATTTGTTTACATCTGTACCTTTCAGCAGCGCTCTGTGCTTTTTACGTAATTCAGTTTTTTTTTCTTTTATTTGAGTGTTGAAATGTTGCCTTCTAGTCTTTCTCTCGTGATTTTTAGATTGTTGGAACGGAGAGAAGAGCCACTCGTAATTTAGTTTCTCACAACCTTGAAGACTTGTGTTTTCAAAGTTTGCCCTCAGAGTTCCCATTTCTGTTTGGGTCAATCTCAATCTGTTTAATCTTTTATTGATTTCCAACGGTGGAAGACTAAGCTTAGTTTTAGTTGAGTTTAGCGAGCCCATGCTATTGATAACATCCGGTGGTCACTAGTGTCTGAATCAATATTATCAATTTCTTGTAGTTTCGCTTTAATTCCTTGAGAGATATAGATATAATCAATGATGGCATTCAACTTTCCTCTCGACCAGGTTGGCATCGGCCCACCACTGTCATTTCTTGGACTAATAGTCAGAAACAAGTTTCTGTTATCAATTTCTTTTATCCTCTGTCGAGCTCTTACTGATAAGTTGGATATTTCATGTCTGTCTCCTTTCTGGTCATAGCGATGCAAGTTCAAATCCCCACATATGATTATTTCAAGCTGAGGGCAATTGATCACTGCTTGATCAATAGCTGTAAATACAGTGTCTATAAATGAATCTTCACTTATTGACACCGGATTCCAATATAAGTTTAGAATCTCCAGTGTTTTTAACATAGTAAAGGGCATTTTATCAGAACCTTTTTCGGACGTCTGGGCCCAGTATTGTAGAAAAGTAATCTGAACCCAGAGATTCAAGTTAGTGGATTCTACAATTTCAATATTAGCATCTACTTTTGTCAGCGTGAGTAGGCCCGCAGAGGGTCTTTCTATGGTTCGTTGGATTGCTGGATTGCTAAAAGTGTTGTAACCATTGCACGCTGGTTGTTGAATTAACCACGTTTCTTGTTGACATACTATCTGGAACATGGAAAGGTGACAATTCTTCTGTTGGTATAAGTGTGCATGACCTCTCAAGTTCCAAGAACATAGTGATGTCAATCCATCTTCCTGGTTCATTTGTTACATTTGCGATTCATACTGTCGCTTCGTCGGTTCATCTGTGTATTGGGTATCTCTCCAGATGAAATGCTTCGTAAAGTTTGTTCTAGATATATAACATGGTCTGTCCTCTCTAACTTCTTATCGAGATATTTTGATCCACAGCTTATGATGTATAAGTTGGAGTGCATCTGTCTACACTCCATCTTGAGCAGTTCTCTCTGGCTTCTTGTTCTTTTTTTCACCGTTGGTTTAAACTCGGGATCTTTAGTCTTTGTTTCGTAGCGTTTACTACAGAGGAAACCTAGCTGATAAAACTGCTTTTCGTACCGTATGATGTGGTCCATTGTCGTCTTGGAGTGTAAATCGATCCATATGGAGTCCAGAGATTTATCGTCTATAAACTGGACTAACTTTAGGTCTTCGGAGTGTATGGGCTGCAATTGTGGGATTGCGTGTAACAGGCGCAGGGTGTTGGTCCTGTTTAATATCAAACCGTCATCAGTATTTTCCATTCTCTACAATCAGTCTGTTTGTGGTAGGCTGTCTTCTTGGATCTAAGAAGGACAGCAATTTCAATTCAGTTTCATTTTGGAGCAGTCTATTCTTACTCCCTTCTTCATTTCTTCGTGATCCCGAAAGGTCCTCACAAGATAGCTCCATATGTGGGGAATCAACTGAATTACCTTTGTCATATTGACCAATAACTGAGCGATGTGGTGTTTTCATCCATCTAGATGCCACTTGTTGGTTCTTGTTCTACATCTGTGTAGGTTGAGAGATCAAGTAATATTTCCTGTTGAATTTGGTATTCCGATTGGCTCATCTCAATTTGTTGAGGCTTTGCTGGCTTTTCCACAGTCACTGAGGGGGTGTACACTCTAATTTGTTTCTTTGTTCTGTAAAAATGCCATTTTTTTACTTGTTGATTCGTTGTTGTCTGCGGTATGGAGATATTTCTTAAAAAGGCTCTTGAGCTTTTATTGTTTTGTTTGTTGTTTTTTTTTTTAGACCTTTCTTGTTTCTGTTTAGTCTTATTATTCGTGTTGTTTGTCACGAAAATGGTCTCTTTCTGTTTTATACTTTTCGCCGTATTATAGATGTCAACAGCTGTCTCTATTCCTCCCACAATTACAGCATTCATGCACTTGTGGTGTAGTTGTTAGATCCGTCATATCGCCTAGCATAGGTTGACATCTCTTACTCGGTTTTGTGTTTTCCTTGTTGGTCGTGGTCAGGTGTTTGTTTAAGGAGGTTGTGACTTGCTCAGATTGTGGGTTGCTCACATACATAACCATTTGTCGCACATTTGTTTTTCTGGGGCACAGCTCTGTTTGAGAATTAGTAGCAGACAGCATTGCCAATATCGAGCTGGCCAACTGCGCTTTTTTCGGCCCGCTCATTCGTAGCAATCTCCAATAAACGAGTCTGCCACATCATACTTGCCTCTGCTCCCATGTTAATCCGGTCTTGTATTCTACACATGAATGCTTCTGCATACATTTGCTTTGAATGAATGAGAGCCAATAACATAGCTTGATCTTTCATAGTGTCTTCATAGGCTTCATATAATTTCAGAAAAAGGATCATCGCTTGTGATGTAATAGCTAGCAGCATGTTCTGCAAATCCATCATTGTCGTTAGTATTGGATCTCTTTGGCATATTTGTGTTGGGCTACATTGGCATTTGTTATTCAATTGGTCACTGCTTTCTAATGGTTCCTTACAGTGTGTGTCCAGACTCTCTGCTTTCCTCATTTGAAGTTGAACAAGCTTGTCCTCTTGAGAAGGTGTTGGAGAGAACACAAATTTCATTGGCTGACTTGGGGGGGGTTCTAAGACACAGTGTTGAAGTAGCCTGTGTGTCTCTGTTTTTATTAGTACCCCTTTCGCCAAAGACTACTTTTCTCTTATGATTGCTTATGAGCATTTCAATTTCTGTGAGTTGAGTGATGAACGTGCCGATCGTGTTGAGGGTAACTGATTAATATCTACCATAGATTCTTCTGATTTAATTATTTGATCTTGTTTTTTTTGCCATCGCTGTTTAGCCAGAATGGCTTTATTTTACTGGGTCATATCATACTTTATCACTGGTAGTTCATAACTCTGGTCCAGATCTTGATCTACCCCACTAAATAAGGGAAGATTCATGTGTCCTTTCGTTTGTGGAAATAGTTTACTGTTTTTTATCTTGTACGATTACTGGTGGGGGCACTGGGAGTATGTTGTTAATCTTTAACTGAGACGTTTCATACATAGAGGGCTCTGTTGTCCCAATTTCTTCACCAGATTGTGTTGTGGGGAGACCCTTGGATCGAGTGGATTCGGGGGCTTTGATTTTGCTTCCATCTTCACCCTCTTCCGACATGGGAGGAGCCTTGTCGTCCAGTTTCTTTTTCAATTGTCCTGATTTTTTTGCTCTGAAATCAGCAGCCTGCTGACTAATTGTTTCACGTAGTAGAGATTGTGAGTTTCGATTCACCAAATTCGGGAGACTCACAGATGACTGTGTCTTAAGTCTCTTGTGATCCCTGAGTCGGCAGGGCCTCCCCACATGGCTCATCCAGTATTATAAGACCCAGTGATTTTTTCCCCCTCTCGCACTCCTCAGCGCGGGTACAGTGTTAAACCCGCCACTGAGCCCGCCCTGGACTACTATACCCAACAAAGGGGATTCAGGCAGCGTCTCACACGGACAGAGGGGAGTATTGAAAAACGAGCCTTTTTGTTTGCTGCCGAGTCAGGGGGACAGCAGGGGCTACCATGGTCAGAAACACGCTATGGCAATGTGCAGGACTGGTGATATCGAGCACAGCGAGGGGAAATTGAGTACTCACCCGATTGCTCGAAGTTCAGCAAATAGAGAAGCGGGTGGAAAATAGTCTCGTTGTTCGTTAGTCTCGTTATTCTTCGACGGCTTGTCCTCGTCACTCCGCCTCGTGTCCTCAAGTCCACCAAAGACCACAAAGACTCTGCGGCAGGGGTCGGGTTATGAAGGATTCAAATGCTGCAATAGAAACAGGACTCAGGATAACAGGATAGCAGGCGCTACGTACTCCACAAAGACTCTGCACCCGACAACTTCACAATTTGAAAAGACACCTGCAGGCATAAGGAGGGGTGCATGTATGTAATCACACGTGTGTCAAAAGGGAAATGCAAAGCCTTAACACTCTCATACAATATGCTCCCTGTGGCTCTATGTCAAGATTCCTAAGCATAAAGAGAGAGCGCACCTGAAATGTAGAGAAATTCACTAATTACGTTCACTAATGGGCCTGACTCCGCAACCTCTTAAGGAGTGAAAACACTTGTTATCTTATGTGTGCGATGGCGTAGCCGAACCTGGTTATATATTGTATTTAGTATCTTGAAGATAGCATATATAAACATTATACATTATATAAGCAATTACCATTTTAGGTGACAGTATATATTAATATAATTGTAGAAGCCCTATTCTCTTCCTATCTAGTTGTAAAACCAATCAAAAAACATGATTTTGTAACCTTCTACTCACATTAGTGGTGTTTAGAAAGGCAGACTTGTGTTACAGAAATTGAAAACTTATCAAAAAGTCATGGCTTGCTCAACAAGTCAACTTAAAAGCCATGGAGAAAATATTTTACCTTTGCACTGACATCCTATTTTGCCAGTAGTCGTTCAAGAGGGAGTAAAGGTTTCATTCTGCTGTGTCCAAACTTGCAGCATGTTGGGGTTGCTCCTGTCATACCTGTAGACCAATGTTCCCAAACATTGAAAGCCTGCCAAAAAGCCATGGCTTACTTGGAAAGAAAACGTTTGCACAAAAGCAATGGAATAATTGTGCTGCCGGCGAGAGCAAGTCCTATTCTAGACAGAGAAATGCAAGGAAGAGAAAAGGTTTACAATTTGCTATACCTATACGTAAAAGTAGATATAATGCAAAAAAGAATTGGTTGAACAAAAGCCTTTGAAAAATTCATGTTTCTAAACAGGAGATTTGAAGTGTTCCAGGGAATCCAGCAATCTCTTCCCTCTGGTCACTTAGTAGCTTATTGGTCCATGCTACAAGCTCTACCTACCGTGAAATATTGCCTTTCTCTGATTTCTGATCCTCCTCCTAAATCTGCAAATAACCTGCCACTTATACTGCTATATATAGAGTTCTTATAGTACCACATGACTACATATGCCTCACAAATACATTCCCCCACAAAATGTCATCAACTAGCTTGCAGGTGCATCAACATATAACAATCTAGGCCTCTCTCTGGCTAAGTATCTTTTCTCAAAATGTCAACCTCAAAAATTGTTCAGTGACCAGGTAGTAACGGACACAAATAGGCAGCAGCCATTTTAATGTTACAAAAGTTCAGGTACTAAATTACTTGTCAGATGAGATTTCACTGCATAGCCACACAAAGCAAGGCTTAAGAATAGCAATATGCTCCAATTTCAACAAAGGTTTTAGATTGGTGATCAGTGAACAAAGCCCTTTTTGAGTTCTTCTCTTCCTACATACCGCAGGTTGGGGTTGTTCTAATTTTATCAGAAAGCTTACAAAGTTATTAGCACATTCCAACCTTAGTTTTCATCCAGGGTTCGGTTGCATTGTCTTTTCTAGTTTTTCATTCAAGGTCCTTCCATTCCTACTATATCTCAGAAGACGATAATTCCCCTGGTTAATATCCACTTTATTGGGGTATGTCCTGATGTCCTTCCTGGGTGAACGCTACGTCTTAAACATAACTTGTTGGGATCGCTATTAGATGCTTCTCTCACGACGAGTCTTGGAATAGGTTGCGAGAAATAATCATGTAGTCTATTATGGAGCTTGAGTTGTTTCCTTTCCAAGTAAGTTTGGGGGGGAGGGGCAGTCTCTCTGTATATTGCCATTGCAGATTAACAAGTCCTAGTCTTTACAAAACTTCACCGATTTGAGACTCCTAACCACCGCTGATCCCTTCTTCACAAAAATATTCTCTGGATTTAGGCAGCAAGCATTCAAATCCCCCCTAATTAGAATAGTCAAAGGCCCAATTTTATTCACACATCCCAAGATTACATCTACTACTTATTTCAGAACTTTTTCCACTGAAATTCGCATTGGATTATGATAGACATTTAACAGCAGCAAAGCAATCTTATCCACATTACAATACCTAGTCAATGGCACCGCTAAAATTCCATAGAAGCTGCTTGATATTAACTCAGCTTTTCCAAATGTTTTAGTTTCTAGAGGCCACAAGAAGACCTCCAGAAGTTCTCCCCGTATTGTTAGTCAGAGAAACTTGGCACAATGTCATAATGCTGTTCATCACTATTTCTGTCAACAGCCAAGTCTCCTGTAACAGGATAATGTCATATTCAAACAACATTTTCTTAGGGATTTCATCACACATGAAGCTTCTATGTGCTCGAGTGTTCCAGCTAATTATTCCCACTGTTGTGCTGGCTAGAGCAAAGGATCACTTCCATGCAGTTTGCTAAAGACCTGTGTCAATATTTCCGGCAAGACAGCTCAGATCCTGCTGTTTACAATCGGGTCAGTCTCTTTTCCCTAAGAGTATATTACTTCCTCCTTATGCAACGGCATTATCGCATCAGTGGGGATATCCCTAGCCCCATTCTTTGAGTGCGTTTTCTCTTTGGGTTGAGTGGTAGTTATTCTAAAACCTTAATTTCTTTTGCGCCCACTATCCTCAGTATGTGTCCTTTTATAGATACTAATACTAAGAATATTTCCTACCACCAGGTGCTGGAAATCCCTGCAAATGCCATTTACTTTTAAACGCAATGAAATTATTTTCTAGACTGTGCTGCTCCTTTAAGAGCTCACACACAGCCAGTCCTCTGTGACACACCCACTCTTCCAGCCTACATTATACAGCCTAAAGTTAACTTTCAGATTCTTGAGAGCAGTCTGTTGCTTCAGGCCAGCTTCGAATCCTTTAGTGGTTAAAAAACAACAAAAAAAGAAAGAAAAAGTTAACCATTACTCCACCGGCGTCAGGGTAGCGATGTCGACTGAGTAGCGATGTCAACTGAGTAACTGAAGCATTCATCATCTCTCACACCATCGCCGATCCTGGTGGCTTCAGCATCATCGAATAGTATGGTGCCGTTGGTGGTGGGAATTGGTGTCATCACCGGAGATTTAGCTCACTGTTGTCTTTGGTGGGCACGATCTGTCGAGTGGTAGCCTTTTTTTAGTCTGAGGCACACTGCTCCAGGTCTCATCACATGTCCAGGTCAAGGTCCCACTGTCACTGGTCCCACTCTCATTGTCGATGGTCATTGTTGAAGACGACATCATCAATATCTGCCTTATTTGCCCGCTAGCCAAACGACGAGTCATTCGGATGTGGGGAGGCCCAAGGAGGTGCTAAGGACCCTGAAAAGTGATGAGAAAGGTTTACCACCTGTCATGATGGTGAAATTTCGGGAGGTTTTCCAGCATTTTCACACTGAGCAGGTGCCCTGAAACCAGGGGGCTCCTAGGGCACAGACACCAGTATAATCTGAGGAGGAGTAAGAGGAGATTTCCCAGTCTAAGGAAGGAGAAATATTGTGGGAGGAGGTCAAGACTCCTAAAGAGACACTGAACTGTGAACCTCCAGCCTTTCTTCTCTGCATAACATGGCCTTTCAGGGCTTGAAAGGCCATGTCAGCCGATTGTAAGCCATCAGTGACTTGACTTGCAGCGAGAAGAGGGCCGACAAGTCAGCTCTTCTGATCCCCATAATGCTAAAGGTCTGGTGGTTGATACAGCAGGTCTTCAAGGCCCTTAACTCCTGCAACTGCCTGTTGGGCGGATACGAAGTACAAAACCCCAAGCTTCGCCCTGGTGTACTTCAGCCTGATTAAATCATGGATACCGCAGTGAGACACAAGTAATCTGTTCCGGGTGGCTACTCTGTCTGGCTCCGGAGTAGGAGTGCCATAGGTTGGATGCCACTGGTAGGAAGGTGAATCAGTCGGTGTCCTTTGCCATGCACTTCTCCAACTCTGCTGCTGTCCTAGCCCAGTGTGAGAAGGACTTCTGTGATAAGGTCCAGTCCTTCTTGGAGTCCTCTAAAAGACACCAATACTGTGGATCTAACCTAAATGTAAGCAACTCATCTATCTCCATCAAGGAACTGATCACGTTGTTAATGAGCATGGCAGTCTGGATATAAAATCAAATGGACAAAATCTGTAATATTCTCAATCTCAAAGATGTTGAAGAAGGGATATTTAGCAGTGTCCCTTCCTATAGGAGACCATAGAGACAACATACCTGGGAGTATAGATTAGGATAAACCAACATTCTTCCTGAATTTTCTACCCAGAATCTTCTACATATGTTAGAATATGTGTGACCCTTGTTCTCCGGCCATGTACAAACATGCAGAAATATTATTTACAGACTATTATTTAATCTCTGCTTGATCTGGGACATGTTAAAGAACAATGCGGACTACATCCCACGAGTGCTCTGAAATCTTGGCAACATTTGACACTATCAGTCATAAAATTCTTCCAAGGAGACTAGAAGACCTTAGAATACTAGGAGGTGCGCTAAACTGGACCACCATCCTTACAAGGAGAACTAAAACTGTGATTATGGTTCCCTACAGATCCCATCCACACCTACTAACGTGAAAGCACCTCAAGGATCCACCCTTTTTCGCATGTCCTGCTCAACATTTGCATGACTTCCCGACTGGACCCCATAGTCTCACTGCTACAATTACACTGATGAGACAAAGATAATCTACAAAATCAGAGACCGCCTCTAAACTGAGTCAATAGAGCTAAAAACATGCCTCGCACAGGACGGGCATTTGGATGATAACAAACACCTAAAGCTTAACCTCACCAAAACAGAACTCATCTGTAAGGCGGCTTCATTAAACTCTACCATAATCATTTGGCCAGACCAGGTGGGCCCATGCCCAGTCCCATCATATTTAATAAAGAACCCTCGAACCACATGTCCTAGCATACAAATCAAACTCCTACCTTCCCTTGCTGCTGAGAACACTTGCATCACACATGCATGGCAGAACTCCCAACCCTGATAAAATGGCAGTGTCCTTTCTTCCCGTGAAAACAGAGCATCCCTAACGCCACGCAACTAATGTTTGCTTCTGACCTGCACTCATCAATGCAAGTTGTCTGCATCTGCTTCTCCCCACTCAACTAACCGTCCCATTCAACCCATCTTTTTTTACAGATCCAAGTGCAGCGAGGCCAACATATTTGGCAGATGGGCCAACATATTTGGCAGATGGCGCTTTATGCGACCACTTACCGTATCTTCCGTTATGATACAACTTTGCAGGTAGGAACGGGGACGCGACTCTTGGTGAGGAACCGGCGGGGTCTCGTGTTGCAGAAAGACCTTCGTGCTGGTTTCCCATTCCGAAGTGGAGACGCTTTCCCTCCATTCGTGTTTGTGGTGCACGCAATTGTTTTCGTTTTTAAAAGGAGACCGACCAAAGGGATCACGTGCTGGTTTCCCATTCCGAAGTGGAGACGCTTTCCCTCCATTCGTGTTTGTGGTGCACGCAATTGTTTTCGTTTTTAAAAGGAGACCGACCAAAGGGATGGTGTACTGGAATCCCTTTTTCATGCCCTACTTGCAGGCCATAGCTGCAGTCCTGGTCAAATGAAACCCGTGAAATGTACTGGAAAGTTTCCATTGCATTGACATTAAGGTTGCCTGTCTATGCTATATTCGTAAAAAGCCTTCTCTTAAAAATGTTAGTGGAAGTTCTGGTAAGTTTACTACGAAAAAACTAAGTCATATCGTTATTGATGTAATTTGTGATTACATCACTGATGGCATGTGTGAAGTGTTGACCAGTATGCTGGGTTGCAAAGTTTTTTTTTACCAACGTCCCTTAGCACATCATATTAAGTCACAAAACCCAGTGGGGGAGTATTGGAGTGTAAGTGGTTCAACTTGTACCTAGAAACCATATCCCTCTTTACCTTTGGCTCAGAGAGGTGGTATTAGCCATCTGTATGAGAACAAAAATTGGTTTCTAGAAGGCATTTGTAGGCTTGGTACTTCTTGAATTTGAGTAGGGGGATATGTCCGTTGCTCCACGAGTGGTTCATCCTGTTATCAAAATACCTGTCACAGAAGGTATTTTATAATAACCATTTCTGCCTAAAAAGGCAGTGGTTTGAAAGGCAATTACTGTAGTTGGGCAACTCCTGGTGTAATGAACAGTCTTGCCTAGGAGTGCCCTTCAGCCACTTGTTAGGCAGAATCCTATGCAGTTCCCTTGGGGAGCACTACAGAAGATTAGGACTACGGTTATATGCAATAAATCCCCTTTCGTATCAGTCTGTACCACAAAGATTTAGTTGGTAGCTGTGGCTGAGCAGTCAGACTTATCTCAAGAGGGAGATGAGCAGTATTTAGGGTTTACACAATAGGACTACAGTACTAAGGGACAAGGAAACACTGACCAAAGCTTTGTATCAAAAAGAATATATATATTTATTTAACACACTTTTAAGTCCACACACAAATCACCATCATTAAAGCAAGTTAAAACAGTCAAAAGTATACACAACTCTGAAAACTGAGCAAAACTGCACAGTGTAAACCAGGCAGAAATGGCACTCTAACAATTTCTTCAGAGGGAGGGAAAGGACAAGTCATACAGGGTTAGACTCCTACACACACCAGCAACACTCCCCAATTGGATTGTGAACAAGTTAGGCAAGGCAGTACTTTAGCATAAGCAATACTTAGGTGAGAACCAAGCAAAATGGCACTTCATCAATATAGAAAGGGGTAGGAAAGGTGGTTCTAAGAGTTTAGGTGCACCAACACATTTCTTGGTGAAAAGCAATCTAGAGAAGGCAGTTGTAACAGATTTAGCCAGAGTCAATAGGCCTGTGCCAGAGTCAATGGTACAAGGCAAAGTGCTCCAGGATCATACAGTGCTAGTAGCTGCAGTCAAGTCTTTGTTTAACGATTTGAAAAGGCGGTTGCATAAGGTAAAAAGATAATGTTAGACGAAAGGGGCGGCCAGCCCAGAAGGTAAGTAAAGGATTTAAAACACCTTTAGCAGTACCCAACGAAACGGGAGGCCTGGCGGAACAATGTACCTTGAAAGTGGAAGAGGCTCCTGCGGTGGCGGTAGTTCCTGGTAGTTCCTGGTAGTTCCTGCAGTTCGGAAGATCCAGCAGAGGAAGAGAGGCTCTCATCGTGGAGGAAGGTTCGAGTTACTGCACTGCCCAGGGATGAAGCCAGCCACGGTGATGCCAAAAACAAAATGAAAGGTACGCTGCTTTAAATCACGGTCGTGGTGGACGGGTGCCTGGCTATCCGGTCTCCTAGTCCTGGGCAGTGGCGATTTGACCAAGGCAGGTCCTGGAAGGCGATTGGAGAACTGGTTGGCCCCACCAGCTCAAGGAAAGAAAACTCTTGCAGGTGAAGATCTTCTCGAGTCTTCGGAGAAAAAGTGGTGAGGATCTGCAGCAGGGCTTCACCGGTGGTTGTCGTTGCAGACGTCTTCAGCTTCTCTCCTCTTCGGGTTTCTTAGTTCCAGTGGTGACTTCTTGTCCTCCAGTCCTCGGAGCCCTGCTTTTATGCAGAAAAACCCCCATTCATACAGCCTATTGTCACTCACACAGTGGGGTGGTTATCCTGGCGGGATAACCCCCAGCCTATCAGAGCAGAGTGCGACTTGGGTTGCTTAGGTAACCCTGTCCAGGGTGCCTATTCCCCCTCCCACACATCCTGTCTACCCCAGATTCCGTGGCGCCGAGAGGAGAGCTTCTGTGGAGAAGCCCGCCAAAAGGACAAACAAAGGATCCCCGACCTGGGTTAGGATTTCAGAGAAAGACACGAGAAAGAAATATTATCAAAGATCTGGCAATAATAACCTATCGGAGTAAAGTTAATAATAAAATAACCTGGCGTTATGTTAGAGGCTGTCAGTAAAAGTGGTAGCCTCGAACAATGGGAAAATCCCATAGGAAAATATTCACGGTTGAATATTTATGGTAGTAACCACTGCCAACAGCCAGAAACTTTGGAGAGGTGGACTGGACGGTACCCCCTCGGAAATGAACACCAGGGAAAAACTATTAACCCTTTCAGTACTTCCATAGTAAGATGGGTTGTACTGGTTTCGTTCATAACTATTGACTAGTAAAGTCAGTGGGGACTTTACATGCCCTGGGAGACAGTAGTCAGTCCCAGGGTATGGAGTCTATGTTTGGGGGTCCCTAGGACACCCCTGTATTACTGCACTGAGGGTGCTGTGTAGCACACCTGTAAAAAGAGGATACCTATGAGGGTGAGAAAACCCCCATGATATGATATGGCATTTGTAACGCGCCTATACACAAGTGTTTCAAGGCGCGACGAGGTGGGGGGGGGGAACAAGGGGAGACAGACAACGATCCTACTAGGCCAGGTGTCATTCAGATCGCGCAAGGGTAGAGGGGACTGGGAAAAAGTGCAAGAGGGGAAAAGTGCTGTACAAGGTTAGTAGAATACAAGATAAATAGGGCCAGCTGGTGGCAAGTGCAAGGAAAAGTGCAGGACATGGTTAGTAGAATACAAGATAAATAATAGGGCCAGCTGGTGGCAAGTGCAAGGTAAGTGCCGGGAGAAGGGGCTGTAGGATACTGAGACAGTCCCGTAGTGCAGGTAGGCAGTTGCGGGAAGAGTGGCTGGGCCAAGGACAGAGATCAGAGAGTGGCCCGGTAGCAGATTCAGTCCAGGTTCAGTGTTTTTAGCAGGGGAGAGAGGGAGAGAAAGCGGAGGCAAAGAGGAAGGTTTTAAGGTGCTTCCTGAACCGGAGATGGTTCTCCTCAAGGCAGGAAGGCTGTTCCAGAGGGAGGCCCCAGCTGCGGAGAGAGATCTACCCCCAGCTCCTTGCTTGGAGAAGCGGCTGACCCTGAGGTAGTTGGAGGTGGATGAGCGAAGAGCTTGAGAAGGAAGATATTTCGGAAGAGAGAGAGTTGAAGGTATTTTGGCCCAAGGCCCCAGAAGGCCTTGTGGACAATGCAGAGGGTTTTGAACTTAATCCTCGCAGCCACTGGGAGCCAGTGTAGTGATTTCAGTCCTGGAGAGATACAGTCCTTGGGCTTGATGCCAAGGACAAGTCTCGCAGTCCTGTTCTGGATAAGTTGCAAAGGGCGGAGAATAGAGGCAGGAAGATTTAGATAGAGGCTGTTACAGTAGTCCAGCCTCGAGAGAACCAGGGCTCTGGAGACAGTGAGCTTCTGGGGGAAGGAGAGGAAGGGAAGGATACCTCTGAGGAGGTGTAGCTGGAAGTGTGACTTCTTAGAGACGTCAGATATGTGAGGAGAGAAAGAGAGTGTGGAGTCCAAGATGACTCCAAGGTTTTTTGCTTTGCAGGTAGGCGCAGGAAGAGGGCCAAGGGAGGCCAGCCAGAGAGCTGCAGGGAAGGAGGGAGTGGGTGTGCCGATAAGTAGAATCTCAGTCTTACTGGCATTAAGGCAGAGGTCATTGGCGGCACAACATTCCTGGATAGCAGAGAGACAGTCAGAGATGAGGGAATGGGAAGAGGAGGCTGAGGGTAGCCTGAAAATGAGCTGGGTATCATCCGCGTAGCACTGAAAGTTGGGACAGAGAGCGGCGATGCGGTGAGCAAGAAGTGCCAGATACTGGTTGAACAGCCAGGGGGAGATGAGCACCATAAGCACAAAAGATCGCCTAAAACACACATCAGCAATATGTCTAAGAGTGGGAAAATGAGTCTCACTCTTAACAGGAGAGAAAAATAAACCCTTCAAATCCAGCAAAACTGCTCGGGGACTCTATAGGTAAGGGAAATTGGCCTTAAAAGAGAATTCTCCCTAACACCACTTCATTCGCCAACAGAGCATCCCAGCACAACACCCTGAAGCATGGTACTTTGTTTCTCATTATAGATTAATTTAACATTTTTTTTTCCAGAGAGTTGTACATGATGAATAACCCCATTTCTTTCTGTTTCATCTTTAACGTATGTTTTTTTAATCATGTTTTTTGGGATAAAATGTTTAAAAATATGGATTACATATGTTCCCTCACACTGCTCGCTAAGCTTCTTAACCCATACTTATTTATTCAGGCACGTATGCAGGGAAATGAGTAATCTGCAACAAGTAATTCAAAGTAATGTGAAGCAATGTAATTGTATGTAATCTGAAGTATGCCAAACTAATCAAGAGTAATCTGAAGATATGCAATGTAATCCGAAAGTAATCTGAAGCAATCCAAAAATAATCTTAATTTGGAGTAATGTTATGGAATCAGGTGTAATCTGAAGACATTTGTCATCCGAATGAATCTGAAGTAATTTGTAATTTTAAGTACTGTGAAGTTAACGGAAGTAATCAAAGAACAAGTAGAAGTAATCGGACTAACCCAAAGTAATCTGCAAATAATGTGACACAATCAAAGTAAAACGGGCCTTGATCTCAATTTCTTTAAAAATAGGTATGTATTTGGAACACAATCCAATAAGTAATCTGGAGGAATTTTAAATGTAAAACTAATTTGAAGGAATGCAAAACTGTTATGAAGAAAATAATCTAGAAATAATCTGAACTCTCCTTTCAACTCAGAATATTGGGCCTCATTACGAGTCTGTGATTGCCAGAATCACCGGGGTATTACAACCCCGGTGACCCGGTAATTCCAGAGGTGGAATTCTGTAAATCCCCATTGCCATGGAGTCCCATAGGATGGGACCATGGAAACACTGGTTCCGTCTGACAGAGCCGGTGTTTCCATGTCTGTCTGCAAGCGGGTGGTGTCCTGGCGGGAGTGACCCCTCCTGCCCGCAGGACTCTGAATCGGCCAGTCCCGAAACGATGGTGGCAGCGGTTTTACCGCCACCGTTCTTTCCGGACCGGCAGGGTCTAATGAGGCTCATTGTCTTTTTCTCAAAAAGCACTTTATCGCACTTGACAATCTACTTCTGATGTCTCCTATTTACTGACCTGCCAATAATAACAAACATTTGTGAAGCCAATACATGTTACTGTTATATAGAATGTTATCTAGTGTAAATGGTTGAGAAGGTAATATATTTATTTTTGTTTCTTTTGCCTAGCTAAGGTTAATACTAATAGTAACAAGCTGAAAACTCTATTGGTCTGATTTGTAGAAAGTTGTAATTTAAAGAAGTTCTGATATGAAAAATATATTAATGCAAGGAACATCTCTGACTGCGGAAAAGCTAAAACGGTTGGCTTTCGCAGGGACTTGAATCCTTTGAGCTCAGATATTATAAATTCTGAAATGTTTCTTTCCAGGCTGTGAACGATGGACCCGAGGTACAGCAGGAGCTAACCTGGAAGGCTGAAAAAGAGAAGCACACCCCGAAAGGTGAATTGCACTTGTGTATCCAGCCTGTCTGCTTTTTCTTGCCTCCTTTTATACAACACCTATGTCACACATGATATTTCTTTTGCAGTTACAACTTTCCAAGCTCCTCCAGACTTGAAGCCATATTTGGACCAGCAGGTATTCGGCCCAACAACAGAGGTGCAGCAGAAGTCAGACTTCCCCAGTCAAGCATACCAGCCTAAAGTGCAGCTGCCCTTTGAGTTGGTTCCGGGACAAAACCCACGTACAGTTGAGATTGATAGGTAACCATTGAAAGCAACACAAAGTATTGGGAAATGTGTGTGTTTAAGATAATGAAGGCTTATGGCTGACACAAGGCAGATATCTGGTTAAATTCTGACTTGACATTTCTTTGTATAAAAAAAGCAAGCAAGAGCCAGGCTTGTTTTTTTTTCTTGAAGCAGTGATCCGTTTGATCCAGCCATTAATATTCATATTGCTCCGTTTCATTTTAAATTAACAAAACCCCTTGGATCCTTGAGTGACTTCTTGCTTGTCTCTTGTGTTTTTGCATTATTTCAATGCTTATTTTGCATTTTTAAACTGAGCTGGTCAGGAGCTTGCCATCTGAAAATCAAGCCAAATCTTGATTCATTCGATTTTACGCTGGCTCCTCTCAATGGCAAAGTGGCAAAGGTACGAATATGATCAATTTGATGGCAGCTAGCTGTAACACCTTTCCAAATTCTCTTCCCGAATCTCTTATCTGGATACTGCTTTCACCCTGCGCTATCATGAAGGTGAGAGAACATGCTTTTAATTTCCTTTCACAGTTCCTGCAAAATAAAGGGATATTAGTAAAGCGGCCACTTGGGCTACCCCACATGTCTTTTGCAAACATTACTTTGAGTCTAAGCTTAAGGTTGGGTGACCTTTTGTGGTCATTGCATACTTAAGAATATATCGGTTTGAGGTCTGGGCTCTTCATGCTGTTTCCCCCTGATGAGAATGTATAAAACCATGAAATCTTCTCAGTTTGTAGGAATGTGTCCGATCCAAAGTGACCACTAGATCAGCACAGAGTCCACATCAACAACCACATATCTTGAAGACTTAACTCTAGATTATATTTGATTTTGGTTTGATATTTATAATGCGCAACAGAACTGTGCAGACTAAACTGCATCTATGCGCAGATGTTGCAAAATATTATGACTTGAGACGGATGATTTGGGAGAAAATGTAGATTTTCAGAATCTAGTGAAAGAGAATTAAAGACTCGGTTGACCCGAGAGTCATTAGAAGTTCATTCCAGAGCCAAGGCCAGCAACCAAAGAGCACCTATCGCTGCTGGTGGCAAGAGGAAGGAACAGCCAAAAGATGTTGTTGGCTGGACCGAAGGGAGCGTGGAGGACAGTAAGACTGAATTCTTATTCTCATGTAAGATGAAGCCAGGTCGTGGATACACTTAAAAATGAGGCAAAGAAGCATAACAATTATTTACTGCCTGACTGGTAAACAATGGAGGGAACTGCACAAATGAGAAATTGAAGAGGATTTGGCACCATAAAAAAGTAATCTGACTGCTGTGTTCTGTGCAACTTGTAGACGTGAAAGTTCTTTTTCTATAATGCCTACTAGGATGGTATTAGATGAAATTACTAATTTGGAATTAATTGGTGCCCCCACCACTATAGGACGATTGCCAGCAGGAATGAAAGGGAGGGCAGAACAAAGAAGCAGAAGCCACAAATGGATCATTTCTAACATCTTGCTCACCTAGGTTTTGCAGCCTAGATTGGCTTGGAAATGGAACTCAAAATGTTTGACCTTGGTAATAAAGGAAGAGAGAGCAACCAAACAGTGTAGGGGTGGGGGGGTTGGGGGGCTGGGTTATTCATGAGATGTTCATAAGCACAGTCTACAATAGTTTGAAAAGAGTCAGCAGGGTTATTGATATGCATGTAGATTTGAGTGTTATCAGTGTAGGAATGATAAACAAGTTTACATTTGGAAAATATGGACATACGAGGATGGATGTAAATGTCAAAGAGCAAGGAGGAGAAGGAAGAGCCCTTTGGGACCTCCCAGGTGTAACTGACATGGGTTCGTAAGGAGGAACCTGTCAATTTTCACCTCTTGGAATCAATCACTTCAAATATTTTCTGAACCACCTCATGCTCTTTTGGGTCACATCTGCAACTTCTGACAAACTGGATAGTAAGATATCAGAATTAACAGTGTTGAAGCTGCAGGCATGTCCCAACATAATGAAAAGGATGAAAGTACCTTCATCAGTATATTTTAAAATGTCGTACCAGAGAGCCACAAGGCCTGTATCTGTGCTGGTAAGTCAGAAATGGGACGATAATTCTGCAGAAAGTTGGGAGTAAAGAGAGGTTTTTAGCAAACGGGAGACAGACCAAACGTTAAGGCTTTTTGGGAACAGACCTTAATCTAAAGAGAGATTTACAAAGATGTATTCAAGTTCGATATAGATTGGGCCTGGTTGCGAGCCACATTTACTGGAAGCAAATCATAAATTTAGTTTGTAGGTTTTAGGTCAAAAGATATGATAGAATTTGGTCTGAAGAAATCGGGAAGAGATCAACTGTGACTTATCCTGATTAAGAGATTGCTAAAATGATCCTGAATTAAGTGCATTTGGTCGGAAACAATGTATTGAAGTCTTTAGCCCGCTTCCTAGATGAAGTAAGATTTGTAAAGTCCCATGAAGGATTACACAATTCTTTTATCATCTCCTTTGGTTTATTAGTAGCACTCTGAATAATATTCTGGAAAATATTCTGGATGTGGGTAGGTTTGGTGGTAAAATTAGCCTTCTTATAATTTAATAGATACGATTAAACTAACTGAAGGTACAGGTAAGATATGTGCTTACACCAAGACGTTTTTGCTTTTTCTTCAATAATCTTTTTTCAGATTTCATATTGAGACAGAAACCAACAATGTGTGTTTTATTTATTAATATAAACATTTTTTGGTTGTATAGCCTGGTGGGGGGTTGGGGGGGGGTGACACGATTTATATAGTCTGATGGTTTGGCATGTTCATGGAAAAGAAATCCCTGCAATGAATTTCAAGGTAGGGTGAGACTAAGGCAGAGGTGTGGTCTTGCTCCAAGACTAGTTGTTTTCAACAGAAGATGAGCGCAGGTTGGTGGTAGGTTGTGTTGGAAGAAGGTTGAAAGAGGAAACCTGACAAAATGGTCAGGCCATGGAATATTCTCGAGAATGTTAATACCATTCGCTTTACAGTGAATTAAGTCGAGGCAATTACCCCCAAGGGTGGGAAGGTGAGGAGACCATACAGGAAATATCATGCGCATGGAGAATCTGGGTTAGTTTTATGGTGTCTGGATTGTCAGACACATCATACCCAATGTTAAAGTCACCCAGAATTAGATGTTTAGAGTAGCAAAGTGCTTAAGAAGCAAGGAATTCATTTAAGCTATCCAGAAACTTATGAGACAAGCCAAGCAGTTGATAACAGAAAATAACTTTAAATGAGCAAACAGGGGAAACAACGAGGTTAAAAGAACACATTTGAGAAAGATCATTCCAATCCAATCTAGAAAAGAATGTAGTGGTCCAAATTGAGTTGTATATCCCCACAATACCCCCTCTGTTGTAAATATCATGCTTAATGCATTTTATCTGGAAATTATGGGGTACTAGCAGATGGATGATCAAGGGTGTCCCCTCTTGAAACCAACATTCAGTGATGAATACCATGCCCAACTTGTATAGTTTTATAATGTCTGCCAATGTCATTTCTCATGGCAGATCTTGCATTAATTAGTGCTGAGCAAATACAATTCAAGGTCGCCTCTACTTCTAATATTGAGGTCATCCAACGTGGGAAGGAGGAATGTTGTATATAACACAATCAAATGTTTAGGGTTCTAAAGAAGAAGAATGAGCATTGATCAGTATTTCATTGCATAGGTTGCTCTGAGGAGTATGGCATCACATTGGGAATCCAGAGAAAAAGGAAGGAACCAAAAGCAGAAGATCTTACCATACACTGGAAAAAGAGGCATCATGAAGCTCTGGGCTGCTGGCATGAGTCTTGTGAGGCCCGATGAGCCCTGGAGTGATGCTACAAGCTGCACCCAGATAGGAACCACCAGGGTGTAGTTCCCAAGTCGTAAAAAGGAACAAAACAGCTTAAAAAATGTGCAAAAGCTGATTGAAATGACAAAAATGTAACTTAAGGTATATTCATAATGGCGCAATGTTAAAAAACATATGATGCATGAAGGTCAGTGAAAACAAGGCAAATGTAGTGCAGCAGCATAGGAAAATAGGTACACATGTGCGCCCAAAAGGATGTATAAAATGTTTGAGTGGTGATGTATAACCTAGATCACCACCACCATTGCCGGCCGTAGCATTTGATGGCTTTTACCACAGTCCAGCTACCTGAAGGGTAAAGAGACATGGCCCGCACCTCTCCATCCATAGGGTGGGAAGCCCAGAAGAGCAAATGGATTTAAATGCAAACATAACATACGCTTTGCCCTCTGAGACCACTTTTTTCCAGATGGTTGACCTGCAAGTGCCACTCTCCATTTACTTCATTTGTGCACCAGCAGAAGAGGGACAGAGATGTTTAAGTCAAAGCAGCAGTACAGGGGTGTTAACTGTATAGTTATTCAAACTTTAACACTGGGCAATGAGCTCAGGACCGCAGACCTATTTTTACCATGCAGTCACCAAACTGGGTGTCTAGCCTTGTTATAAAGTTTGCTAAAAAGCTGACATGCCACCCTATTTGCAGTGGTCACCATAACCAATAAAAGGATACTAAGAAAGGATACACGAAGGCTCCCGGATATCTTCACAACCTTCAGTGACGAATCCTCAAGGAAGAATCCTCTCTAATGATTCTACTCACTGTCTGAAGAATATACAGTGAGCGTTAAGAATCACCTGAAAGGATGAACAACTAAGCACAGTCTCCAATCTAAGAAAACACTTTATAAGTAACAAAACCTTTGTTGGGCCTCCTAATAACTACTAACTATCAACACTAACCTTAATTGATTAGATGACTTGAATGAATGGTGAAGAACCAGGAATCTCCAGACGGATCCAAAGGAAACCACGACAAGGAAGGGAAGGTTAGTAGGAAACTGAACCCGGGCGGAACGAGGGCCGAACTAGAGTAGGGATGGTGCAGTCTGGGTAGCGTTCATGTTCAATGCACATAAATCGTTCTTTGGTAATATAAATTGTTAGGTTCTCACTCAGGTGCAGTCTGTTGTTCACCCTTGACTTAATGAGCCCAAATAATACAGCATATGTAAAGAAACACAAAACCAACTGGTTTGTAGGGCAGATTCACCTCCTGGAGCAGTCTACAACTAATATAACTTCTGTTCTTTAGGAAGTAACGTGGAGCATTCAAATGAGCCAAAAATGCAGAACTAATGCATCGTACCTGAAATGATCATAGACCGCATCCGCGGTTGGGGCAAGACTGACATGGAGGATGACCTGCAACGGGACGAGAAAGCAGGTAGCTGTAGCCGTCCTGGTAGAAAGCAGTCCTTGTAGACAACAGCACACCGCCGTAATCTTTCATGTGGGAGAGTTGCAGGAATGACGCTGACGCAGACGGCAGGGAAGCTGCTGCGTTACTGAAAGTGCTTTAAGGAGCACTCTATGAAAACCGACGCGGACGGCAGGAAAGCCGTCACGTCAATGGAGCGTGCTTTAGGAAGCACACAACTCGCATAAAAATGGCGAGCACGAGGAGTCACCATTAACAGCTGCTGGAAAGACAAAATCCAAAATGGCAAGACAGGAACTCCAAGAAACAAGAAGAAATTCCGTTTGGGCGTGACCGCACGGAAGGCCAGCAAAAGCTTGATCAGAAGCACATAGCGTTCTGAGGAAAGGACCTAAATACGTGCCCTAGACACGTGACTAGCCATGTGATTTAATGTAGCTTCAATATCGTTTGGCACGCAGTTTGGAGAACAATCTCCATTTGGTATAAAACGGCTTGGCCGCCATTCTAAAGGCGTAGGGACTCTTACTACCCCACCTCATAGGTGAATGCATGACAGTACCATCCCCCAAAGGCCTCTCCACACCCCTCCTTGCATGGAACCTACAAAGTAATAATGGAGCATGAATGTTACCCAAAGGTTTCCATGTCCGGTCCTCAGGGCCATAACCTTTCCAGTTAATCAAATAGTAAGGTTTGCCCTGGCGTATTCTCATGTCCATGATTGCTTTCACCTCGTATTCATCAGAACCTCTACCCTTAACAGCCAAAGGTCAAATAGGCAATCTGGTCTTTGCCTCACATGGTTTGATCAAAGAGACATGAAATACTGGATGTACTCCATCGAGTAGGTAACTCCAAACTAACAGCTGCAGGATTAATGATTCTGTTAATGACGAACGGACCAATGAACCTTGGCAGGAGTTTCTTCTTACCAGGTATCTTCACATTTTTTGCTGATAACCATACTTTCATCCCAACCCAATATACGGGTGCAGAAGTTCTCTTGGCATCCGCGTAACGTTTGGTAGTTCTTTGAGAACGGACCAATTGTTGTTGAACTCGTGTATGCAACGCTGTTAAATTTCTCAAAGTTTGGTTTGCTGCTGGATTGTCTGACGTCAGATCCGGATTCAATGGCATGGACCTGGGATGTTGTCCATATAGAGCAAAAAATTGAGTATTCCAATTGACGAATGTCTGGAATTATTGTACGCAAACTCTGCTGCTGGTAACATAGATAACCAGTCGGACTGATACTGCAAACACAGGCATCGTAAATACTGTTCCATGGTACTGTTAGTTCTCTCGGTTTGACCATCCGTTTGCGGGTGAAAAGAGCTGGACATTCTGTTGTCAATCAGCAGTGCAGAAGTAAGCGCCTTCCAAAAATGTGAAGAAAACTGAGTGCCACTGTCAGTGATGATGATAGATGGTAGACCGAAAAAACGAAAAACATGTCGCAGAAATAGATCTGCAAGTACTGCAGCAGTAGGCAGGCCTGTACATGGTATGAACAAGGCAAGTTTGGTAAAGTAATCCACTACAACCCATATGGTGTTAAAACCACATTCTAGCAGCAGCTCAACCACGAAATCCATAGAAATCATATACCATGGTTTATGAGGTACATGTAGTTTTTGCATCAACCCCATGGGTTTGCCAGGCCTGTTTTTGCACTGGGCGCATACAGAACATGAATTGACATAATCGATCACATCTCTGGACATGGTAGGCTACCAACACTATCGTTTCAGTAGTTCAAGAGTCTTCTTTTGTCCAGGATGAGCTGCCATAACTGAGTCATTTCCCCAACGTATAGCTCTGGTTGCGAATGTCTTCCGTAGGTAGGTATAAAAGCCCTTGCATAAACGGAAGACCCTTTTGGATCTCTAAGTTCTGTGATTGTATTTCCTGCGGGTGATGTAGGACCCACTCCTGTAAATCATGTTTCAATGAAGACTGGGCAAAGCAGGTACAGACCACAAAATTTGCCACTAAAGGAATAGGGTCTGTCTTGACCTGGTCAGTTCCCAAACGTGACAATGCATCTGCTTTGATAACTTCACGTGAAGGACGATAAGTAATCTTGAAATCAAACTGCGAAAAGAGCGCATGCCATCTGGCATGCGTTAGACATTTTATTCTTTTGAAAGCTTGGAGGTTCCGATGATCTGAATATATCATCACCAGATGTTTGGCTCCTAAAAGATGATGGCGTCATTCTTGTAACACGTCTTTGATTGCTAAGAGTTCGCGTTCTGTCACTGTATAATTCTGTTCATATGGATTAAGCTTGCGTGAGAAAAAAGCAAGTGTTCTTCCTTACTGTCTGGACAAATTTGCGAAAGGATGGCACCTACTGCAATATTCGAAGCATCCGCTTCTACTATAAATGGTAAATCAATGTCAGGATGTTGTAAAACTCGAGCAGTGGTAAATGCTTCCTTCAGGGTTTCAAACAACCTCTGTGCTTCTTTGTTCCATACAAAAGATGCCTTAGAACTGGTGAGAGCTGTTAATGGCGCTACCGTCTGCGAGAAAGACTTGATAAAGCGCCGGTAAAAATTGGCGAATCCTAGAAAGGACTGCAAAGCTTTCGTATTGTTGGGGTTAGGCCAGTTCAAAATGGCCCTCACCTTAGAATTGCTCATACGTACTCCTGTACTGGTAATCTAATAACCCAAGAATTCAACCTCATGAGTATGAAACACACACTTTTCGGCCTTCACGAACAGTTTGTGCTCTCGTAGTCTGTTTAAGACTTGAATGACATGATGGATATGCTCCTGGAGTGATGAGGAGTAAATGAGGATATCATCCAAATAAATGACCACAAACTGGTCTAGAATATCCCTAAAGATTTCATTCATAAAAAACTGAAAAGTTGCGGGGGCATTGCATAATCCGAATGGCATCACAAGATACTCATAGAGTCTATATCGAGTCTTGAAAGCCGTTTTCCATTCGTCACCCTCTCAAATTCGTACCGATTTGTATGCCCCGCGGAGATCCAGTTTTGTAAAAATGACCGATGAGCCCAATTGATCTAACAGAACACTGATTAATGGTAATGGATATTGATTCTTTACAGTTATCTCGTTAATGGCTCTGTAGTCAATACATGGTCTAAGTTCTCCTTCTTTCTTCGGGACAAAAAACAATGGTGAGGCAGCAGGAGACTGTGAGGGACGAATGAAACCCATCTTGAGTGCCTTATCTATGTATTCCTTAAGAACTGCTTCTTCTTTTTGAGTTGACGAATAAACTCTTCCTGTTGGAACCTTAGAATCCGGAAGCAGTTCCATAGAGCATTCATAAGGACGATGGGGAGGCAAATGTTCCGCCCTGCCTTTGTCAAAAACATCACAATAAGAGTGGTACTCTGGTGGAACTTGACTCTCAGGTGCAGACACCGCTCCAATCATGGAAGATGTGTCTAATGGAGAAGCCACAGATGACTCTAAACACTTCTGTGTTTTGGAAACAATGCTCATTGCAGTATGCGGAAGGATACTGTATTTGACCAGACTTCCAATCAATGGAAGGATTATGCAGGCTTAACCAGGTGATGCCAAGAATTAGTTTATACTGAGGTGCTGCGATGACATCTAATAGAACTTCTTTGGTATGTCCATTGCATTGAATCACCTGAACGGGAATGGTGTCTTGAGTGACCAACCTAGAAATAAGAATTGAACCATCAACGGTATGAACGGTTTCAGGTATCTTCTTAGTCACTGTAGGTCTGGCAGCATGTTTAAAAAATGATTGATCGATATAATTGTTAGTAGCCCCCGAATCAATCATTGCCTGTGTTTGTAACTTCCCACTGGGGAAACGTAATTCCACCATTATAGCAATGGGAGGAATCTTAATGGAGTCCTCTTTACAACTCGGTACAACAAGACAGGAACTCCAAGAAACAAGAAGAAATTACGTTTGGACGTGACCGCACGGAACGCCAGCAAAAGCTTGATCAGAAGCACATAGCGTTCTGAGGAAAGGACCTAAATACGTGCCCTAGACACGTGACTAGCCATGTGATTTAATGTAGCTTCAATATCGTTTGGCAGGCAGTTTGGAGAACAGACTCCATTTGGTATAAAACGGCTTGGCCGCCGTTCTAAAGGCGTAGGGACTCTTACTACCACACCTCACAGGTGAATGCATGACAAAAGCATGTGGAGTTTACCACATGGCTGCTTTATAGACGCCTCATTAGTCTCATGGGGCTGCAACCTTTGGCTCTCCAGATGTTAACTACAACTCCCATTAGCCCTAGCCAGTGCTAAGAGGGGGTCATATTCCGACACTTCTGGAGAGTAACTTTGCAGACCCTTTAGAAATCAAGAGTAAGGATGAATAATACAGTCACTATTGGGCATTTATTAATTGTGCATGTAATGGGGGAATTTAATTTCCTGTGGCTGACCATCATATTAACCTTATCAAAATGGGCCTTTAGTCTTGAACAACTTGGAGGAAAGCAATGTATTCACTGATTACTTGTTAAGATTTATTTTAAAAATGGACCCTTTTTATTTAAATTTTATTTCACACTTCTGTCATCAAAGAACGTTTGGTTCAAAACTCACTCAAACTGTTGTTTTTTTGTGATACTAAGCAAACCGAATCAGTCACACAGTAGGGACTAGAAAAGCGTCTTCCATTTAGTCACATGCTTTTTTTAACGCTCCTTGATATACATTTGAGTATTCAAGGCCGTCAGGAAATGTAGATTACCCTTTCTTTCCTCTCTGAAGGAACTTCCTTCATTACTTTGAAAGCTGGCCAAATCCCTTCCTCCTGAAGAACAACCTTCCTGGACCCCTCTGATCAATCAGCTACATCCCCTTTCCAATGGTTTGTGTTCTCCCACTTATTCCTCTTTTGATGATATGATATCCTTCAGCTTTAGCTGCTTCGGAAAATATTTTCGGCAGAAGGCGCTGTGCGTCGATGTGGTCGACTCGGTGTCCCTCAAGGGCCTCTGTCTCGTAGTCAACGTCACCGTAAGTTCTGTTTTCCCGTGATAGCATTCGCTTAGAGAATTATGGCGCACTTACATTTTTGTGATGGTCTCGTCTTCAGCTCCGACAACCCTGAAGACCGGGTTCAAAAGTGCTACAATTGTGGTGCCAAAATGTTCCTAGTGGACCCCCACCGGGTGTGTCTGTGGTGCCTTGGCTCCGAAACATGAAACAGTGGACTGTCAATCCTGTCAGTCGATGACCGGTAAGATTTTGAAAGAGCGTAAAGGGAAACTAGCGGCGGGTAGAACCCCTACTAAATCCCCTTCGATGACACCATTGAGAAAAAAGATCAACCGACGAGTCGAGAGATTTCTCTCCTCGAAGGAAGAGATAAAGAAAACGATCACGCTCCAGGAGTGTGTCACACCATTCCTCGTCATCTTCGAGGAATTTGAAGAAAAGGCATCACAGGTCGCCCCCCTTTGAGTTCATCTGATTCCTCTCTGGAAAGAAGTATAGCCTGTCGTACCAAATCCTCTACTCCAGCTCAGTGGTAAGATTACAAACCGGTTATGTTAAAAATCTTTGAGAAAGAGGCCCTGAATGCTTCGAAGGAAAAGGTGAAATGGCATGCTCCTGTCAAGCCGCATAAGGCAGACAAGGAAAGACAAAAGACTACATTCTGGGCGGCCTCGAGCCCGGAACGTAAATGGAAGTCCCATCGAGATGCTTCAGTAACTCGACACAACAAGAAATCGCTGAAGATTCCTTCGAGGTGAGGGTCAAGCCTTTCGAGGGCTCGGCCGAAGGCAAAATTGACAGAGAAGTCATCGAGAACATAGATGCCCTAATCGTCGACACCGTTGACGCCATCGAAGTCAAAGTCATTGACGCAGTAAGTGTCGAAGTCATCACCTTTATCCAAGCCATCGACACCCTTTATCTTCAAAACAAAAAGAAATGGAGAAATCATACAAGCCATTACCAAAGAAAGATTTCTTTAAGTCCTTATCCTCAATTTATGAGGCATATGAGCCCTTAAATCAAGATTCACCACAATTTGGCTTAGATCTAAGCACACCTAATGTCCCAGAATGTCTGATTTCACAAGAATCCAGACTAAAGGATATGTATGAAAATGTGCAATCTGCTAGTGGGGTTGACACTTCACCTAAGATGGAGTTTGGCAAGCCAGATCCGGCAGATCATGCTGATGCATCTTATAGGCATCTGATGACCAAAGTAAAAGAGGTTATGGGATGGAGCAGGCCTGCTCCGCCGTTTGAGCAAGATGACCTAACAGATATCCTGGATAAAGGTCCACAAAAGGATCCCGTACTTCCTTTTCATGTAGCGCTCAAAAGGGTCATGGCAAATTGGGAGGCTCCAGAAGTAAACCCTGCGGTGAACAAGAATCTCACCAGAAAATATAGGCCATCTAGTAGCGACCCTATCTATTTGTCGAAACATCCTACACCTGAAAGCCTAGTTGTGCAAACAGCATTACCAACCTCAAAACAGACTGCTTACCTTACCATCCCACCAGATGGGGATGATGAGCGTTCCGATGCTTGAGCGAGAAGTTTTTTCTGCTGGAAGCATGGTACTCAAGTTCACAAATTCCACTTGCGCTTTAGCAAAATTCACATACACCCTGTCGGACTGTGTAGCTATGGCAGCTGTCCATATTCCCAAAGGGGAAGAGAGATGGCTTCCTGAGCATTGTAAGAGATGGCAAGGAGGCAATGTGCGAGTCTCTGCAATCAGGATTGGGCTCAGCTGACCGCATCAGCAGAGCCATGGTGGCAAGCACAGCGATAGGCAGATTTGAGTGTTTGAGGAAGTCTGGTTTTGCACCTCAACATGCCCTTTGATGGCACCCAGCTCTTTGGCTGAAAAGAAAAGCGATGGGTATCCCCTACATCACGGACATGGGGGAAAGTACTAGATCAAGTATCAAGAAGAAGATATGTCACATGGAAAACTACTGATAATTTATACAATATTAAACAGACTTCAACTAAAAGGCTGAAAGGAAGGCACACTCAGAACATCACATAGCACAGATAATCAAAAAAACAATGTTTATTAACCCTTTAAGTGCCATGGGTATTTCTCCCCAGTGCCAGAGCCTTTTTTGGTGATTTTGGTATGTGGCCATTCAATGGCTTGTAACTTTTTTGTTACATGAGATATCTCGGCCAAATTTGGCTCCTTGTTTTCCCACATGTAGGCGGTCGTAACGCCACCCAGGAATCCCAGGTTGATGTAGGGGGGTGAGAGAAAATAAGGAAAATGTGCGAAAATTTTGGGTTTTTTCAAAAAATGCCAATAAAATGATGAACAAAGAAGCCTGTGGTTTTTTCCTTGTAAGAGCTAGGAACAAATGGTTTGCTGTGCTGAGTTCCCCAATGTGTTGGCTTTCAGGAACAGGTTGAGTGGAAATGGAAAAAAATTATTTTGATGGGGATATCAACCGTTTTGTGAGAGGTAGGCGATTTTTGCCATTTTTGCCAATTGGACATGCATGGACGGAATGGAAGAAAAGGGCAGGAAAGCCAAATTGGAGGACAGAAAGGCATATATTTCTGAAAAGTAGACAAAATTCCAAGTTTAGGAAGGGGTGATTTGTATAGGTCAGGCAACAACTAGGTAGGGGAAACTGCCATCGAATGGGGGAAAAGCGGGAAAATGACTGAAAAAAAAGGTATGTGTTGGACATGGTTGGCTTGGTACGGCAATGGCTTCTATGAATTTTGAGAAAAGCAATGCTCCGCTACATTCCCCCGACTCTTGCAGTTAGGAGAGCATACCATTTTTGTAGTGTTTGTACAAAACAAGCAATACCACAAGCCAAACACTGAGCCATGGTACACAGGAGTTTTACGCTCACGGCCTGACCAGACGCACTTAGCATGTGTAAATTGGGAAAACCAATGTGGTGAGGAACGGCAGCCATACATTTTTTGAAAGAGCACAGGCAGACCTTTTCAAGGGTAGGTGACTTGTGCAGGTTACAAAAGTGTATGGTGGCTAAAGCAGCGACTAAATGTAGGTCACATTTGGGAAAAGAAAGGGTTGTGAGACAAAGGGCTCCAGCAAATGGGTCAAAACGTTATGAAAACCACACAAACACAACACATGGCCTACCGTCCCGTGTTCCCACAGGTGTCCCGATGAAAACGGTACCTCACATGTGTGGGTGCACCTACCTGGCCGCCAAGGGGAAAGCCTAAAACACAAGTAACCCCAAGTCTGTTGTCCATTCTGCCGACCGGCGCAACTTACAGATATGGGCCTCGGGTGTCCAAGCCACCGAGGAAAACAGGGAACCCCATGCATTTTCGAAAAGAGGACACCCGTGGGAATCCGCAGAGGTGTGATTTGCGCCCATCGCCCCAGATTTTTTTACCCAGACAGCCCTGCAAAGTCGGAAATGTGGGGGAAAAAAACGCTTTTTCCGCACATTTCGCTCGCCGCACCCATCGAAACACGCCCCCCACAACACATGGCCTACCGTCCCGCGTTCCCACAGGTGTCCCGATGAAAACGGTACCTCACATGTGTGGGTGCACCTACCTGGCCGCCAAGGGGAAAGCCTAAAACACAAGTAACCCCAAGTCTGTTGTCAGAGGGAAATCTCCGACATTCTGCCGACCGGCGCAACTTACAGATATGGGCCTCGGGTGTCCAAGCCACCGAGGAAAACAGGGAACCCCATGCATTTTCGAAAAGAGGACACCCGTGGGAATCCGCAGAGGTGTGATTTGCGCCCATCGCCCCAGATTTTTTTACCCAGACAGCCCTGCAAAGTCGGAAATGTGGGGAAAAAAACGCTTTTTCCGCACATTTCGCTCGCCGCACCCATAGAAACACGCCCCCCACAACACATGGCCTACCGTCCCGCGTTCCCACAGGTGTCCCGATGAAAACGGTACCTCACATGTGTGGGTGCACCTACCTGGCCGCCAAGGGGAAAGCCTAAAACACAAGTAACCCCAAGTCTGTTGTCCATTCTGCCGACCGGCGCAACTTACAGATATGGGCCTCGGGTGTCCAAGCCACCGAGGAAAACAGGGAACCCCATGCATTTTCGAAAAGAGGACACCCGTGGGAATCCGCAGAGGTGTGATTTGCGCCCATCGCCCCAGATTTTTTTACCCAGACAGCCCTGCCAAGTCGGAAATGTGGGGAAAAAAACGCTTTTTCCGCACATTTCGCTCGCCGCACCCATCTAAACGCGCCCCCCACAACACATGGCCTACCGTCCCGCGTTCCCACAGGTGTCCCGATGAAAACGGTACCTCACATGTGTGGGTGCACCTACCTGGCCGCCAAGGGGAAAGCCTAAAACACAAGTAACCCCAAGTCTGTTGTCAGAGGGAAATCTCCGACATTCTGCCGACCGGCGCAACTTACAGATATGGGCCTCGGGTGTCCAAGCCACCGAGGAAAACAGGGAACCCCATGCATTTTCGAAAAGAGGACACCCGTGGGAATCCGCAGAGGTGTGATTTGCGCCCATCGCCCCAGATTATTTTACCCAGACAGCCCTGCAAAGTCGGAAATGTGGGGAAAAAAACGCTTTTTCCGCACATTTCGCTCGCCGCACCCATCGAAACACGCCCCCCACAAGACATGGCCTACCGTCCCGCGTTCCCACAGGTGTCGCGATGAAAACGGTACCTCACATGTGTGGGTGCACCTACCTGGCCGCCAAGGGGAAAGCCTAAAACACAAGTAACCCCAAGTCTGTTGTCCATTCTGCCGACCGGCGCAACTTACAGATATGGGCCTCGGGTGTCCAAGCCACCGAGGAAAACAGGGAACCCCATGCATTTTCGAAAAGAGGACACCCGTGGGAATCCGCAGAGGTGTGATTTGCGCCCATCGCCCCAGATTTTTTTACCCAGACAGCCCTGCAAAGTCGGAAATGTGGGGAAAAAAACGCTTTTTCCGCACATTTCGCTCGCCGCACCCATCGAAACGCGCCCCCCACAACACATGGCCTACCGTCCCGCGTTCCCACAGGTGTCCCGATGAAAACGGTACCTCACATGTGTGGGTGCACCTACCTGGCCGCCAAGGGGAAAGCCTAAAACACAAGTAACCCCAAGTCTGTTGTCAGAGGGAAATCTCCGACATTCTGCCGACCGGCGCAACTTACAGATATGGGCCTCGGGTGTCCAAGCCACCGAGGAAAACAGGGAACCCCATGCATTTTCGAAAAGAGGACACCCGTGGGAATCCGCAGAGGTGTGATTTGCGCCCATCGCCCCAGATTTTTTTACCCAGACAGCCCTGCAAAGTCGGAAATGTGGGGGAAAAAACGCTTTTTCCGCACATTTCACTCGCCGCACCCATCGAAACACGCCCCCCACAACACATGGCCTACCGTCCCGCGTTCCCACAGGTGTCCCGATGAAAACGGTACCTCACATGTGTGGGTGCACCTACCTGGCCGCCAAGGGGAAAGCCTAAAACACAAGTAACCCCAAGTCTGTTGTCCATTCTGCCGACCGGCGCAACTTACAGATATGGGCCTCGGGTGTCCAAGCCACCGAGGAAAACAGGGAACCCCATGCATTTTCGAAAAGAGGACACCCGTGGGAATCCGCAGAGGTGTGATTTGCGCCCATCGCCCCAGATATTTTTACCCAGACAGCCCTGCAAAGTCGGAAATGTGGGGAAAAAAACGCTTTTTCCGCACATTTCGCTCGCCGCACCCATCGAAACACGCCCCCCACAACACATGGCCTACCGTCCCGCGTTCCCACAGGTGTCCCGATGAAAACGGTACCTCACATGTGTGGGTGCACCTACCTGACCGCCAAGGGGAAAGCCTAAAACACAAGTAACCCCAAGTCTGTTGTCAGAGGGAAATCTCCGACATTCTGCCGACCGGCGCAACTTACAGATATGGGCCTCGGGTGTCCAAGCCAGCGAGGAAAACAGGGAACCCCATGCATTTTCGAAAAGAGGACACCCGTGGGAATCCGCAGAGGTGTGATTTGCGCCCATCGCCCCAGATTTTTTTACCCAGACAGCCCTGCAAAGTCGGAAATGTGGGGAAAAAAACGCTTTTTCCGCACATTTCGCTCGCCGCACCCATCGAAACGCGCCCCCCACAACACATGGCCTACCGTCCCGCGTTCCCACAGGTGTCCCGATGAAAACGGTACCTCCCATGTGTGGGTGCACCTACCTGGCCGCCAAGGGGAAAGCCTAAAACACAAGTAACCCCAAGTCTGTTGTCAGAGGGAAATCTCCGACATTCTGCCGACCTGCGCAACTTACAGATATGGGCCTCGGGTGTCCAAGCCACCGAGGAAAACAGGGAACCCCATGCATTTTCGAAAAGAGGACACCCGTGGGAATCCGCAGAGGTGTGATTTGCGCCCATCGCCCCAGATTATTTTACCCAGACAGCCCTGCAAAGTCGGAAATGTGGGGAAAAAAACGCTTTTTCCGCACATTTCGCTCGCCGCACCCATCGAAACACGCCCCCCACAACACATGGCCTACCGTCCCGCGTTCCCACAGGTGTCCCGATGAAAACGGTACCTCACATGTGTGGGTGCACCTACCTGGCCGCCAAGGGGAAAGCCTAAAACACAAGTAACCCCAAGTCTGTTGTCAGAGGGAAATCTCAGACATTCTGCCGACCGGCGCAACTTACAGATATGGGCCTCGGGTGTCCAAGCCAGCGAGGAAAACAGGGAACCCCATGCATTTTCGAAAAGAGGACACCCGTGGGAATCCGCAGAGGTGTGATTTGCGCCCATCGCCCCAGATTTTTTTACCCAGACAGCCCTGCAACGTCGGAAATGTGGGGAAAAAAACGCTTTTTCCGCACATTTCGCTCGCCGCACCCATCGAAACACGCCCCCCACAACACATGGCCTACCGTCCCGCGTTCCCACAGGTGTCGCGATGAAAACGGTACCTCACATGTGTGGGTGCACCTACCTGGCCGCCAAGGGGAAAGCCTAAAACACAAGTAACCCCAAGTCTGTTGTCCATTCTGCCGACCGGCGCAACTTACAGATATGGGCCTCGGGTGTCCAAGCCACCGAGGAAAACAGGGAACCCCATGCATTTTCGAAAAGAGGACACCCGTGGGAATCCGCAGAGGTGTGATTTGCGCCCATCGCCCCAGATTTTTTTACCCAGACAGCCCTGCAAAGTCGGAAATGTGGGGAAAAAAACGCTTTTTCCGCACATTTCGCTCGCCGCACCCATCGAAACGCGCCCCCCACAACACATGGCCTACCGTCCCGCGTTCCCACAGGTGTCCCGATGAAAACGGTACCTCACATGTGTGGGTGCACCTACCTGGCCGCCAAGGGGAAAGCCTAAAACACAAGTAACCCCAAGTCTGTTGTCAGAGGGAAATCTCCGACATTCTGCCGACCGGCGCAACTTACAGATATGGGCCTCGGGTGTCCAAGCCACCGAGGAAAACAGGGAACCCCATGCATTTTCGAAAAGAGGACACCCGTGGGAATCCGCAGAGGTGTGATTTGCGCCCATCGCCCCAGATTTTTTTACCCAGACAGCCCTGCAAAGTCGGAAATGTGGGGGAAAAAACGCTTTTTCCGCACATTTCACTCGCCGCACCCATCGAAACACGCCCCCCACAACACATGGCCTACCGTCCCGCGTTCCCACAGGTGTCGCGATGAAAACGGTACCTCACATGTGTGGGTGCACCTACCTGGCCGCCAAGGGGAAAGCCTAAAACACAAGTAACCCCAAGTCTGTTGTCCATTCTGCCGACCGGCGCAACTTACAGATATGGGCCTCGGGTGTCCAAGCCACCGAGGAAAACAGGGAACCCCATGCATTTTCGAAAAGAGGACACCCGTGGGAATCCGCAGAGGTGTGATTTGCGCCCATCGCCCCAGATTTTTTTACCCAGACAGCCCTGCAAAGTCGGAAATGTGGGGAAAAAAACGCTTTTTCCGCACATTTCGCTCGCCGCACCCATCGAAACGCGCCCCCCACAACACATGGCCTACCGTCCCGCGTTCCCACAGGTGTCCCGATGAAAACGGTACCTCACATGTGTGGGTGCACCTACCTGGCCGCCAAGGGGAAAGCCTAAAACACAAGTAACCCCAAGTCTGTTGTCAGAGGGAAATCTCCGACATTCTGCCGACCGGCGCAACTTACAGATATGGGCCTCGGGTGTCCAAGCCAGCGAGGAAAACAGGGAACCCCATGCATTTTCGAAAAGAGGACACCCGTGGGAATCCGCAGAGGTGTGATTTGCGCCCATCGCCCCAGATTTTTTTACCCAGACAGCCCTGCAAAGTCGGAAATGTGGGGAAAAAAACGCTTTTTCCGCACATTTCGCTCGCCGCACCCATCGAAACGCGCCCCCCACAACACATGGCCTACCGTCCCGCGTTCCCACAGGTGTCCCGATGAAAACGGTACCTCACATGTGTGGGTGCACCTACCTGGCCGCCAAGGGGAAAGCCTAAAACACAAGTAACCCCAAGTCTGTTGTCAGAGGGAAATCTCAGACATTCTGCCGACCGGCGCAACTTACAGATATGGGCCTCGGGTGTCCAAGCCACCGAGGAAAACAGGGAACCCCATGCATTTTCGAAAAGAGGACACCCGTGGGAATCCGCAGAGGTGTGATTTGCGCCCATCGCCCCAGATTTTTTTACTTTTTTACCCAGACAGCCCTGCAAAGTCGGAAATGTGGGGGAAAAAACGCTTTTTCCGCACATTTCACTCGCCGCACCCATCGAAACACGCCCCCCACAACACATGGCCTACCGTCCCGCGTTCCCACAGGTGTCCCGATGAAAACGGTACCTCACATGTGTGGGTGCACCTACCTGGCCGCCAAGGGGAAAGCCTAAAACACAAGTAACCCCAAGTCTGTTGTCCATTCTGCCGACCGGCGCAACTTACAGATATGGACCTCGGGTGTCCAAGCCACCGAGGAAAACAGGGAACCCCATGCATTTTCGAAAAGAGGACACCCGTGGGAATCCGCAGAGGTGTGATTTGCGCCCATCGCCCCAGATTTTTTTACCCAGACAGCCCTGCAAAGTCGGAAATGTGGGGAAAAAAACGCTTTTTCCGCACATTTCGCTCGCCGCACCCATCGAAACACGCCCCCACAACACATGGCCTACCGTCCCGCGTTCCCACAGGTGTCCCGATGAAAACGGTACCTCACATGTGTGGGTGCACCTACCTGGCCGCCAAGGGGAAAGCCTAAAACACAAGTAACCCCAAGTCTGTTGTCAGAGGGAAATCTCCGACATTCTGCCGACCGGCGCAACTTACAGATATGGGCCTCGGGTGTCCAAGCCACCGAGGAAAACAGGGAACCCCATGCATTTTCGAAAAGAGGACACCCGTGGGAATCCGCAGAGGTGTGATTTGCGCCCATCGCCCCAGATTTTTTTACCCAGACAGCCCTGCAAAGTCGGAAATGTGGGGAAAAAAACGCTTTTTCCGCACATTTCGCTCGCCGCACCCATCGAAACACGCCCCCCACAACACATGGCCTACCGTCCCGCGTTCCCACAGGTGTCCCGATGAAAACGGTACCTCACATGTGTGGGTGCACCTACCTGGCCGCCAAGGGGAAAGCCTAAAACACAAGTAACCCCAAGTCTGTTGTCAGAGGGAAATCTCAGACATTCTGCCGACCGGCGCAACTTACAGATATGGGCCTCGGGTGTCCAAGCCAGCGAGGAAAACAGGGAACCCCATGCATTTTCGAAAAGAGGACACCCGTGGGAATCCGCAGAGGTGTGATTTGCGCCCATCGCCCCAGATTTTTTTACCCAGACAGCCCTGCAAAGTCGGAAATGTGGGGAAAAAAACGCTTTTTCCGCACATTTCGCTCGCCGCACCCATCGAAACGCGCCCCCCACAACACATGGCCTACCGTCCCACGTTCCCACAGGTGTCCCGATGAAAACGGTACCTCACATGTGTGGGTGCACCTACCTGGCCGCCAAGGGGAAAGCCTAAAACACAAGTAACCCCAAGTCTGTTGTCCATTCTGCCGACCGGCGCAACTTACAGATATGGGCCTCGGGTGTCCAAGCCACCGAGGAAAACAGGGAACCCCATGCATTTTCGAAAAGAGGACACCCGTGGGAATCCGCAGAGGTGTGATTTGCGCCCATCGCCCCAGATTTTTTTACCCAGACAGCCCTGCAAAGTCGGAAATGTGGGGAAAAAAACGCTTTTTCCGCACATTTCGCTCGCCGCACCCATCGAAACGCGCCCCCCACAACACATGGCCTACCGTCCCGCGTTCCCACAGGTGTCCCGATGAAAACGGTACCTCACATGTGTGGGTGCACCTACCTGGCCGCCAAGGGGAAAGCCTAAAACACAAGTAACCCCAAGTCTGTTGTCAGAGGGAAATCTCCGACATTCTGCTGACCGGCGCAACTTACAGATATGGGCCTCGGGTGTCCAAGCCACCGAGGAAAACAGGGAACCCCATGCATTTTCGAAAAGAGGACACCCGTGGGAATCCGCAGAGGTGTGATTTGCGCCCATCGCCCCAGATTTTTTTACCCAGACAGCCCTGCAAAGTCGGAAATGTGGGGGAAAAAACGCTTTTTCCGCACATTTCGCTCGCCGCACCCATCGAAACACGCCCCCCACAACACATGGCCTACCGTCCCGCGTTCCCACAGGTGTCCCGATGAAAACGGTACCTCACATGTGTGGGTGCACCTACCTGGCCGCCAAGGGGAAAGCCTAAAACACAAGTAACCCCAAGTCTGTTGTCCATTCTGCCGACCGGCGCAACTTACAGATATGGGCCTCGGGTGTCCAAGCCACCGAGGAAAACAGGGAACCCCATGCATTTTCGAAAAGAGGACACCCGTGGGAATCCGCAGAGGTGTGATTTGCGCCCATCGCCCCAGATTTTTTTACCCAGACAGCCCTGCAAAGTCGGAAATGTGGGGAAAAAAACGCTTTTTCCGCACATTTCGCTCGCCGCACCCATCGAAACACGCCCCCCACAAGACATGGCCTACCGTCCCGCGTTCCCACAGGTGTCCCGATGAAAACGGTACCTCACATGTGTGGGTGCACCTACCTGGCCGCCAAGGGGAAAGCCTAAAACACAAGTAACCCCAAGTCTGTTGTCAGAGGGAAATCTCCGACATTCTGCCGACCGGCGCAACTTACAGATATGGGCCTCGGGTGTCCAAGCCACCGAGGAAAACAGGGAACCCCATGCATTTTCGAAAAGAGGACACCCGTGGGAATCCGCAGAGGTGTGATTTGCGCCCATCGCCCCAGATTTTTTTACCCAGACAGCCCTGCAAAGTCGGAAATGTGGGGGAAAAAACGCTTTTTCCGCACATTTCACTCGCCGCACCCATCGAAACACGCCCCCCACAACACATGGCCTACTGTCCCGCGTTCCCACAGGTGTCCCGATGAAAACGGTACCTCACATGTGTGGGTGCACCTACCTGGCCGCCAAGGGGAAAGCCTAAAACACAAGTAACCCCAAGTCTGTTGTCCATTCTGCCGACCGGCGCAACTTACAGATATGGGCCTCGGGTGTCCAAGCCAGCGAGGAAAACAGGGAACCCCATGCATTTTCGAAAAGAGGACACCCGTGGGAATCCGCAGAGGTGTGATTTGCGCCCATCGCCCCAGATTTTTTTACCCAGACAGCCCTGCAAAGTCGGAAATGTGGGGAAAAAAACGCTTTTTCCGCACATTTCGCTCGCCGCACCCATCGAAACACGCCCCCCACAAGACATGGCCTACCGTCCCGCGTTCCCACAGGTGTCCCGATGAAAACGGTACCTCACATGTGTGGGTGCACCTACCTGGCCGCCAAGGGGAAAGCCTAAAACACAAGTAACCCCAAGTCTGTTGTCAGAGGGAAATCTCCGACATTCTGCCGACCGGCGCAACTTACAGATATGGGCCTCGGGTGTCCAAGCCACCGAGGAAAACAGGGAACCCCATGCATTTTCGAAAAGAGGACACCCGTGGGAATCCGCAGAGGTGTGATTTGCGCCCATCGCCCCAGATTTTTTTACCCAGACAGCCCTGCAAAGTCGGAAATGTGGGGGAAAAAACGCTTTTTCCGCACATTTCACTCGCCGCACCCATCGAAACACGCCCCCCACAACACATGGCCTACTGTCCCGCGTTCCCACAGGTGTCCCGATGAAAACGGTACCTCACATGTGTGGGTGCACCTACCTGGCCGCCAAGGGGAAAGCCTAAAACACAAGTAACCCCAAGTCTGTTGTCCATTCTGCCGACCGGCGCAACTTACAGATATGGGCCTCGGGTGTCCAAGCCAGCGAGGAAAACAGGGAACCCCATGCATTTTCGAAAAGAGGACACCCGTGGGAATCCGCAGAGGTGTGATTTGCGCCCATCGCCCCAGATTTTTTTACCCAGACAGCCCTGCAAAGTCGGAAATGTGGGGAAAAAAACTCTTTTTCCGCACATTTCGCTCGCCGCACCCATCGAAACGCGCCCCCCACAACACATGGCCTACCGTCCCGCGTTCCCACAGGTGTCCCGATGAAAACGGTACCTCACATGTGTGGGTGCACCTACCTGGCCGCCAAGGGGAAAGCCTAAAACACAAGTAACCCCAAGTCTGTTGTCAGAGGGAAATCTCAGACATTCTGCCGACCGGCGCAACTTACAGATATGGGCCTCGGGTGTCCAAGCCACCGAGGAAAACAGGGAACCCCATGCATTTTCGAAAAGAGGACACCCGTGGGAATCCGCAGAGGTGTGATTTGCGCCCATCGCCCCAGATTTTTTTACCCAGACAGCCCTGCAAAGTCGGAAATGTGGGGGAAAAAACGCTTTTTCCGCACATTTCACTCGCCGCACCCATCGAAACACGCCCCCCCACAACACATGGCCTACCGTCCCGCGTTCCCACAGGTGTCCCGATGAAAACGGTACCTCACATGTGTGGGTGCACCTACCGGGGGCGCAAAAGGAAAAGGGTAACCGACTGGGAACCCCAAGCCATTCGCCACTGCCCATTTTGTTCATGTGGGCAACCTACAGATTTGGGCCTAGGGTGTCGCAGCCAGCAAGGGAAACAGGGAACCCCATGCATTTCCCAAAAGAGGACACCCGTGGGAATCCACAGAGGTCTGACTTACGCAAATCGGCCCAGAATGTAATACCCAGAACCACCAGCAAAGACCCACATGGGAGAAGGGTGCCCAAGGCCAGGGATATTACCGCCGACTTTGCTGGAGCCCTGGCTGCCCTGCGTTACAGCTTCTCCCCACCAAGGAGTCTCGGCAGTGTGCCAATACCTCCCCGAAGGGAAAAGCTGTAATGCAGCCAAGCCGCAACTCCAGGACAGTTGGAGGTGATCTGCCCAGACGGGCCATTCCCACCCACACCACCAACAATCCAGCCCCAGTCTCACCCACCCCACTGACAGTGGGCCCTAACCATAGAATAATAAAAAACAGTACTCACATAACGTTGCAGCTGCTCGGGTAGAAAAAGCTGTAAACAAAACAAAGAACATGTGTTACCTATGGTCACACCAGCAAAATGTAGCCCTCCCCGGGGGCAGATAGGGGAGGGGGGTTGTCCTGCACTCCTCCCTGGGCTGAGGCGTCCGTTCCTAGGAGCAGATATCTGGTCCCAGGAAGGGCTGCATGACTTGGCACCCACTCCATTGCGGGTGGGGGGGGTCAACGCCCCATCCCATTAGAAAATTCCCTGACCCATTGGGGTGCCCCACCGCCCCCCCTAAAAAGCGTTCCACCATTTTCATTTTTTTCCTTTGGTAACCCAACTCCCCTTGGTGCAGAGGGTCACATTGGTGTGCCAAACTGGCGCCGGGGTGCCCAAACCTTACTGCCCCACCCACTGGGGGGGGCCTGTCCCACCATTTTTGGGGGCCCTCTCCCCCCTCACCCCAAATGGCTGGGGGACACACCTCATGCAGGCCTCCCTGGGCCTCCTCCAAACGGCTGCGTGAGGTACACCCCACCTCCATTTGGGGTGAGGGGGGAGAGGGCCACCCCAAAAGGTGGGGCAGGACCCCCAATAGATGGGGCAGTAGGGTTTGGGCACCCTGGGGGCAGATGGCCACACTAATGTGGCCATCTGCACCAAGCAAAGTTGGGTAAACAAAAACAAAATATACAAAACCACAGGCTGCTTTTTAGGGGGGGCTGAGGGCCACCCTAAATTGGCAGCGCATGATGTACCGCAACGGGGGGTGGCCCTCAACCCCCCCACCCCAAATGGAGGGCCCCACCTCATGCAACCCTCCCTGGGGGCAGATATCTGCTCCTAGGAAGGGGCATCTGACCCCAGGGAGGGATGCATGAGGTGAGGCCCCCCCTATCTGCGCCCAGGGAGGGTTGCATGAGGTGGGGCCCTCCATTTGGGGTGGGGGGGGTTGAGGGCCACCCCCCGTTGCGGTACATCATGCGCTGCCAATTCAGGGTGGCCCTCAGCCCCCCCTAAAAAGCAGCCTGTGATTTTGTATATTTTTTTTTGTTTACCCAACTTGGCTTGGTGCAGATGGGCCCATTAGTGTGGCTATCTGCCCCCAGGGTGCCCAAACCCTACTGCCCCATCTATTGGGGGTCCTGCCCCACCTTTTGGGGTGCCCCCCCCCACCCCACCCCCAATGGCTGGGGGACACACCTCATGCAGGCCTCCCTGGGCCTCCTCCAAACGGCTGCGTGAGGTACACCCCACCTCCATTTGGGGTGAGGGGGGAGAGGGCCACCCCAAAAGGGGGGGCAGGACCCCCAATAGATGGGGCAGTAGGGTTTGGGCACCCTGGGGGCAGATAGCCACACTAATGTGGCCATCTGCACCAAGCAAAGTTGGGTAAACAAAAAAAAATATACAAAACCACAGGCTGCTTTTTAGGGGGGGCTGAGGGCCACCCTAAATTGGCAGCGCATGATGTACCGCAACGGGGGGTGGCCCTCAACCCCCCCCACCCCAAATGGAGGGCCCCACCTCATGCAACCCTCCCTGGGGGCAGATATCTTCTCCTAGGAAGGGGCATCTGACCCCAGGGAGGGATGCATGAGGTGAGGCCCCCCCTATCTGCGCCCAGGGAGGGTTGCATGAGGTGGGGCCCTCCATTTGGGGTGGGGGGGGGTTGAGGGCCACCCCCCGTTGCGGTACATCATGCGCTGCCAATTCAGGGTGGCCCTCAGCCCCCCCTAAAAAGCAGCCTGTGATTTTGTATATTTTTTTTTGTTTACCCAACTTGGCTTGGTGCAGATGGGCCCATTAGTGTGGCTATCTGCCCCCAGGGTGCCCAAACCCTACTGCCCCATCTATTGGGGGTCCTGCCCCACCTTTTGGGGTGCCCCCCCCACCCCACCCCCAATGGCTGGGGGACACACCTCATGCAGGCCTCCCTGGGCCTCCTCCAAACGGCTGCGTGAGGTACACCCCACCTCCATTTGGGGTGAGGGGGGAGAGGGCCACCCAAAAAGGTGGGGCAGGACCCCCAATAGATGGGGCAGTAGGGTTTGGGCACCCTGGGGGCAGATAGCCACACTAATGTGGCCATCTGCACCAAGCAAAGTTGGGTAAACAAAAAAAAATATACAAAACCACAGGCTGCTTTTTAGGGGGGGCTGAGGGCCACCCTAAATTGGCAGCGCATGATGTACCGCAACGGGGGGTGGCCCTCAACCCCCCCCACCCCAAATGGAGGGCCCCACCTCATGCAACCCTCCCTGGGGGCAGATATCTGCTCCTAGGAAGGGGCATCTGACCCCAGGGAGGGATGCATGAGGTGAGGCCCCCCCTATCTGCGCCCAGGGAGGGTTGCATGAGGTGGGGCCCTCCATTTGGGGTGGGGGGGGGTTGAGGGCCACCCCCCGTTGCGGTACATCATGCGCTGCCAATTCAGGGTGGCCCTCAGCCCCCCCTAAAAAGCAGCCTGTGATTTTGTATATTTTTTTTTGTTTACCCAACTTGGCTTGGTGCAGATGGGCCCATTAGTGTGGCTATCTGCCCCCAGGGTGCCCAAACCCTACTGCCCCATCTATTGGGGGTCCTGCCCCACCTTTTGGGGTGCCCCCCCCCACCCCACCCCCAATGGCTGGGGGACACACCTCATGCAGGCCTCCCTGGGCCTCCTCCAAACGGCTGCGTGAGGTACACCCCACCTCCATTTGGGGTGAGGGGGGAGAGGGCCACCCCAAAAGGTGGGGCAGGACCCCCAATAGATGGGGCAGTAGGGTTTGGGCACCCTGGGGGCAGATAGCCACACTAATGTGGCCATCTGCACCAAGCAAAGTTGGGTAAACAAAAAAAAATATACAAAACCACAGGCTGCTTTTTAGGGGGGGCTGAGGGCCACCCTAAATTGGCAGCGCATGATGTACCGCAACGGGGGGTGGCCCTCAACCCCCCCCCACCCCAAATGGAGGGCCCCACCTCATGCAACCCTCCCTGGGGGCAGATATCTGCTCCTAGGAAGGGGCATCTGACCCCAGGGAGGGATGCATGAGGTGAGGCCCCCCCTATCTGCGCCCAGGGAGGGTTGCATGAGGTGGGGCCCTGCATTTGGGGTGGGGGGGGTTGAGGGCCACCCTCCGTTGCGGTACATCATGCGCTGCCAATTCAGGGTGGCCCTCAGCCCCCCCTAAAAAGCAGCCTGTGATTTTGTATATTTTTTTTTGTTTACCCAACTTGGCTTGGTGCAGATGGGCCCATTAGTGTGGCTATCTGCCCCCAGGGTGCCCAAACCCTACTGCCCCATCTATTGGGGGTCCTGCCCCACCTTTTGGGGTGCCCCCCCCACCCCACCCCCAATGGCTGGGGGACACACCTCATGCAGGCCTCCCTGGGCCTCCTCCAAACGGCTGCGTGAGGTACACCCCACCTCCATTTGGGGTGAGGGGGGAGAGGGCCACCCCAAAAGGTGGGGCAGGACCCCCAATAGATGGGGCAGTAGGGTTTGGGCACCCTGGGGGCAGATAGCCACACTAATGTGGCCATCTGCACCAAGCAAAGTTGGGTAAACAAAAACAAATATACAAAACCACAGGCTGCTTTTTAGGGGGGGCTGAGGGCCACCCTAAATTGGCAGCGCATGATGTACCGCAACGGGGGGTGGCCCTCAACCCCCCCACCCCAAATGGAGGGCCCCACCTCATGCAACCCTCCCTGGGGGCAGATATCTGCTCCTAGGAAGGGGCATCTGACCCCAGGGAGGGATGCATGAGGTGAGGCCCCCCCTATCTGCGCCCAGGGAGGGTTGCATGAGGTGGGGCCCTCCATTTGGGGTGGGGGGGGGTTGAGGGCCACCCCCCGTTGCGGTACATCATGCGCTGCCAATTCAGGGTGGCCCTCAGCCCCCCCTAAAAAGCAGCCTGTGATTTTGTATATTTTTTTTTGTTTACCCAACTTGGCTTGGTGCAGATGGGCCCACTAGTGTGGCTATCTGCCCCCAGGGTGCCCAAACCCTACTGCCCCATCTATTGGGGGTCCTGCCCCACCTTTTGGGGTGCCCCCCCCCCCACCCCACCCCCAATGGCTGGGGGACACACCTCATGCAGGCCTCCCTGGGCCTCCTCCAAACGGCTGCGTGAGGTACACCCCACCTCCATTTGGGGTGAGGGGGGAGAGGGCCACCCCAAAAGGTGGGGCAGGACCCCCAATAGATGGGGCAGTAGGGTTTGGGCACCCTGGGGGCAGATAGCCACACTAATGTGGCCATCTGCACCAAGCAAAGTTGGGTAAACAAAAAAAAATATACAAAACCACAGGCTGCTTTTTAGGGGGGGCTGAGGGCCACCCTAAATTGGCAGCGCATGATGTACCGCAACGGGGGGTGGCCCTCAACCCCCCACACCCCAAATGGAGGGCCCCACCTCATGCAACCCTCCCTGGGGGCAGATAGGGGGGGCCCCACCTCATGCATCCCTCCCTGGGGTCAGATGGCCCTTCCTAGGAACAGATATCTGCCCCCAGGGAGGGTTACAAGGGGTGCCCCCTTTCTACTTTGGTTGGGGGGGCACCCCCCCCTATGGGGGGACACCCCCTTCCTTTCATTCAGTAAAAAATCCATGGTGGCTAGTGGCCCCCACCCCTTCCCCCAACCCTGTTTCCCATCATTTCATTTTTATTTTTTATTTTACATTCCCTTGGGGCAGATGGTCAGCCATCTGCCCCAGGGTTCACATACACGTGCCCCCATGCTTTGGGGTCGGGAGGGGGGAGAGGGCTGCTTACTTGAAGCAGCCCCCTTCCCACCCCCCACCTCACAAAGAGATCCATGGTGGTCTAGTGGGTTGCTGGTCACGGATCGAGCGCTCTGCGCCGATCCGTGACCAGCAATGCCTCATATGTGGTGTCCTTGGAAAGGGGAGAAAGTCCCCTTTCCAGGGACACCACTTTCTGCTCAATCCCTGGTGGCCTAGTGGGCCCCAGGACCCCAAACCCCCTCCCACCTCCCCCCATCCCTCGGATTATTTTCACGTTTTCTTTTATACATTTCCCTGGGGGCAGATGGTCAGCCATCTGCCCCCAGGGTTCATTTTCATGTGTCCCCATGCTTTGGGGACCGGGGGGGGGAGAGGGCTGCTTACCTGAAGCAGCCCCCCTCCCCCCCAACTCGCAAACAGATCCATGGTGGTTCAGTGGGTTGCTGGTCACGGATCAGCGCTCTGCGCTGATCCGTGACCAGCAATGCGGCATATGAGTGGTGTCCCTGGAAAGGGGAGAAAGTCCCCTTTCCAGGGACACCACTTTTAGGTCAATCGCTGGTGGCCCAGTGGGCCCCAGGGCCCAAAACCCCCTCCCACCTCCCTCCTTCCCTCGATTTTTTTTTTTTTTTTTTTTTTTTTTCCCCCACCCCTGGGGGCAGTGATCTGCCCCCAGGGGTCCCTGGCGCTGTGGCCCCATGCTTTGGGGCCACGGGGGAAGGGGGCCGCTTACCTAGTAAGCAGCCCCCCCTCCCCCACGCGTCACAAAAGGATCTTCGTTTGATCCGTGACGTTGCTGCCCGCGGATCGAGGCGCCCTGCGCCCGATCCGCGAGCAGCAAAGCCACACAATGGGTACCGTTGGAAAGGGGAAGATCTCCCCTTTCCAACGATACCCGCCTCGATCTCCGGCTTGAAATACAGCCGGAGATCGAGGCGGAACAAGAAGGGCACTCACCTTCTCTCTCCAACGCAGCAGCCGAAAATGGCTGCTGCGGTGAAACTGAAGGAAATCCAACCCCCGGGCAGTGAGGGGGGACCTCCCCCTCACATAGCCCGGGGGTTGGATTACAGTTTTGAGCGATCCCTGCTTTGCAGGGATCGCTCAAAACAAGGTGCCGAAAAGGACGAGCTATCTCGTCCTTGGCACTGCATGTGCACTTCCAAGGACGAGATACCTCGTCCTTGGCACTTAAAGGGTTAATATCTCATAAAAACATATTGAATCAGAAATGTGCGCCAATAATTAATGTTGGGCTTTCATAATAGAAAAGCACAATGTAAATTGTAATCCTAATATATTGTATACGATACACCGATTGTGTGGACACAGCCACACAAAAGAGTGCTGGAGGGGCAGAACTGCCGGCAGGTGAAGGAGATCATATGGAAGTAGGCTGTCTCTCACGACAAAACCACAAATGCGTGGTCAATCATGAATTTTAAACAGTCAATGTAGATTGCAAACTGGCTAAAGTGAAAATAGTGCATTAGAAAGCCACTGGGGGCAATTCTTAGTACAAAGCATCACTTAAAAAATTAATTAAACATCATATTCAATCGAGAAACATTAAATCAAACATATGAGTAAAGTCCAGCTCTTTGGCAACAAGGCTGATGAAAGTCTGTAGAAGCTGCAGACCTCAAAAGCAGCGGCCAAGTCCCTGGAGCCCCTATCAGACAGCCTCAACCCTCTCATCCCAGTGGAGCATCTTGGAAGGTTAAGTCCTTTCGCTTCTACTCCTCAGTTGGAAGAGCAAGAGGATTTGCAAGTCAAAGGGGCCAAAGAAGATTCCCTCGTGGTGGACGAGGGAGAGGTGCAAAGCCCACCCAAGCAACAGCTACCTTACCATCAGCTGCTGCTTTCGCCACCTCAAACCCTCTGACGCCTTAGCCCACAAGACCCTGGTGGGAGGCAGGGTTGCTGCTTCCCCTTTCTAAAAAGGCTTCATGACCATCTACCGGGGAGCCACTCATTCAAAGTTCCAGATCCGTTCCTTGTGCAGGAAATATTAAGCCTGGTAGAGAAAGGTGCTATAGAACGTTTTTGGAGATGCAAAGGGTGGTACTCCCCAGTATTTTGTAATCCCCAAAAAGGACGGAGTTCTATCATTTGTGCTGACTGCCACCCGGGGGTATTCACCAAGTTGATGGTGGTGGTGGCAGTGAGTCTCGGGAGAGGGGATTCACGTCTGCCCCTACCTGGACGATTGACTGATCAGGGCACATTCTCCCTAACAAGTCCTGGAACAAATCAGCATCACCCGCCTCTCTCTGTCCACAAGCAGGGCTTCTCCCTCAATTACAATAAGTCCCACTTGATACCATCTCAAAGACTCCAGTTCATCAGAGCAGTCCTGGATATAACCTTGGGAAAAGCCTCGCCACCGAAGTGAGGGCTCAACACATTCTGCACATGTGCACCAAATTCCAAAGTCTTCGAGCCTTCGACTCTTATTGAGGTAGTACATGGTCACTGTTGTCTGTCATTATCAGGACATTCTTTCCCCGTACAGAGGGCAGAAAGGCCTTCAGTGGAAGTCTGATCACCCTTTGCGCCAAAAGATAGATGTGTAGTTTGGACTACGATGGAGACCAACGACCGCTGATTGTCAGATTGTTGGTGTGGGCTCTGCACCCCGTGAGTGAGGAGTCCGTCACTATAGTGATCTCCGGCCATGGTTGCCAAAAAGGTTCTCCTTCAGAATATTGTCCTTGCAGTCCCACCACAAGAGATATTGGGCGACCCTGTTTGGAAGGTCTGACATCTTGCCCGAGAATTGACACCACTGTGTCCTGAGAGCCCATTGAAGGGATCTCATTCTCAGGCGAGACCCTGGCACCAGAAAAATGCAGGATGCTATGACGCCGAGCAACCTCCTCCTCCCCCCATCCCCCTCTTCCCCTCTTTCCCTCTCCTCTCCCCCTCTCTCCCTCTCCCCCTCTCCCCCTCTCCCTCTCCACGCATGATTTCTGAGAGGTTGAGATATAAGGATTGGGACCTCCCGTATGATGTAATGGCGATTTTGCTTCCGGTAGAAGGCCAGCAACAAAACCCTTGTACCGCTGCCATTGGAACACATTCTGCAACTGGTGCAGGGAAAAGGATGTGCACCTTTTTATGTGCAGTACCCCTATTGTGTTGTCCTTTTTGTTACATTTGTCTGATCTGGGGCCCCAGATTGGGACCATTAAGGTATATTGGGCAGCGGTTTCTATCTTTAAGCACACCTCAGAAGAGGTATCTTATTTTAAAATACCTTTAGTCATATTGTTTCTTAAGGGACTCACTAATGTGTTCCCTCCTACACCTTTTCAAGTCCAATTTTGGGATCTTAATCTGGTATTAAAATGTTTGATGTGTTCTCCATTTGAGCCACTTCACTGCTGTCTGTTAAGACTGCTTACGTTTAAAACCATTCTATTAGTGGCATTAACATCAGCCCGCACAGTGAGTGAATTGAAGGCCCTATCTAGTAAGCCTCCATTTACCATTTTGCCTGGGTTAAACCTTCATTTTGTACCGGAAATGGTGTCCAATTCCATTTGTCGCAGAAGATTGTGCTTCCAACTTTCTATTCACCACCTAACCCTAGAAAAGAAGAGGGAAGGCTACATAGACTGGGTCCAAGAAGAGCCTTGAGCTTTTACATTTCTCGAATGACGAAGATACTTCAGCTTGACCATCTTTTCATTGGCTATAATGCCTACAAACTGGGTTTTCCAGTTACTAAACAAACTTTGTCCAGATGGATAATTCTTGCTATTACAGAATGCTACAGATTTTCTGTGAAAGATCCCCCAGAAAGCCTGAGAGTTCATTCCACAAGGGGCATGGCAACATCTTCCGCTCTTCGAACAGGGGTGCTTATAAAAGACATTTGTGCAGCAGCCCTTGGTCTACCATGCATACTCTCAATGATCTCTAACTACAGAGACTTGACCTGATGACTTATCAATAGCCCAAAGAGAGGTCTATTGTGTGTTTTTGGAGAACTGAATAGAGATAAAACATCTAGTTGACACACTACCATGCACACTTTTACAAAGCATTACTGTTTGGATTCATCCTCCATCCAAGAAGGAGGATTTTGGAAAGCAGTCTTATACTCGATCAATGACCAATCTTGAAACTGAAAATTCTTACTCCCTCATCCAAAACCTAATACTGCTTTGTGAGTATCATAACATGAGTAATATGTGGGAAGACATAATCCATTCGAAGAACAAATTACGTACCCCTTGTAACGTTCTTGCAACTGGATGTTCCTCCCACATATTCCTCATCGCCCGACCCAGCCTACCCTGCTGCAGAATTTCCATGTGTTACACTTTTTGCTGTTTCAGAGTCTAGTACTGTCCAGGTTTGACTGATTCTGGTAATTCTGCATAAGGAATGCGTAAAAAGAGAACTGAAGCCAACGGGCACTGCACGCGCTATATATACCGACAGTGACGTCGACTACGAGACAGAGGCCCTCGAGGGACATTGAGTCGAACACATCGACGCACACCGCCCTCAGCTGAAATGTTTTTCCGAAACAGCTGAAGCTGAAGGATATCCTATCATAAAATGAGGAATACGTGGAAGGAACATCCAGAAGAAAGAACGTTAGCAGGGGTAAGTAACCTGCTCTTCTTTAGAAGGTAATAGAAAAGTCAGTTGCCTACAACTGCAAACCAGGCAGACATCAAGACTTTCTGCAGCACATACCGATCCTCCCTTAAACAATGCTTTCGAATGATTGTGTCCTCCCACGTATTCCTCATCTTTGACACTTGTCCAGTTTCAGCTACTTTGGATTTTTTGTTTTTCGACACAGGGTGATGTGCGTCAATGGTGTTGAGTCGATGTCCCTCGAAATCCTCCGTCGATGGTGATGTCATCAAAGGGCATATATATAGCACGCGCAGCGCCCGTTGATCCCAGTTCTGTTTTTCCACGAACCGTGTTGCTTCGAGTGAAATTTGGCGCACCTCATCTAGTGACGTTAGGTTACAAAATTCTCAATAATTATGTCTTCTTCTTCGACACCGTCGACGCCTAAGTCCGGTTTCAAGAAATGCTGCGACTGCGGGTCAAAGCCTTCAGGGTGGAAATGTTAAAAATATTCGAGAAACAAAGCCATGCTCCTACCGAGCCTTCGAAAGAAGCAGAACATGAAATGTCTTGTCCAAAAACCTGTGCGCCCCTGAGGCTGGGTAAAATGTCTGATCAGCATCGGGAGCCCTCGAGGCCTCAATGTGAAAAATCTAAAGATCACACAAGACATAGTGAGTAGTCGAGACCTTCGACGCCAGCGGTGCTTTCGACGCCCACCAGCCCCTCGATGCCGAAGACTTTGACGGCAGCTGCGCCACACTTGCCAGCTACACCGTTGGTGCCAAGCGCCCTTCCAAAAAAAAAAACAGCACAGATAAAGAAAATGACGCCGGCTTTGATGACGTCGAAGCCTACTGACAAGATTTATGCTTTACTCCCGAAGAAAGAGCTCTTTAAGTCTCTTACTTCTGTTTTTGAAGAGGAAGAGCATTCTGACAATGATAAAGCCCCATTTGGCTTTCAGTATGGTACACCCAATGTACCAGAGAGCTTTATCTCTGAGGAAAGTAGAATGCAAGACCTATATGAGAACTTGCAAACAGCAAGTGGGGTTGATACCTCCCCAGAACTTGAATTTGGAAAGCCAGAACTAGGGGAACGTGCAACTCTTCTGATAGACAGCTCATGTCAAAAGTGGTCAAATATTTGGATAGGAGCAGACCTCCTTTGCCCTATGACCAAGACCACCTCAAAGACATTCTGGACAAGGGTCCAAAAACTGATCCCATGTTGCCTTTTCATGTGGCACTGCATAAAAGCGTGGCTAGGAATTTGGAGACTGTGGAATCTAATCCGGCAGTCGACAAGACCTTGACCAAAAAATACCGCCCCTCCAGTAGTGGCCCTGACTATCTGTCGAAACACCCCACTCCGGAGAGTCTGGTGGTGTAGGAAGCTAAGGCTACGTCTAAACAGGCAGCGTACCCTACCATCCCTCCTGATAGGGATGACAAGCGCATAGATGGATGGGTGAGGAAGTTATTTTCTGCAGGGAGCTTAGCACTGAAGTCAGCCAACTCCACTTGAGCCCTCGCAAAGTTTTCATACAATCTATGGGACTGTATCTCCATGGAGGCAGACCTGCACATACAAATATTTGAGTTTGTTAACATAAACAAAAAATTGGGCACTGCAGGACTTTGAATACTAACAATGGCCACAGTCCCCTCGCCCTTTCTTTTTCTTTTCTTCCTTTGAGGTTTTCTTAATTATGATTCAACTGTATTTATTGCTTGTCATTTGTTTTATCTCTTAATGTTGTTTGACTTTTTGCTTATTTTTGTAATTTGATTCAACACTTTGTCATTTTTTGCTTTTGTTTTTTTTCCTCTTAATCAACAATGTTCTTTTTTCCTAAAAATATTTCACAAAATTTGTCTTGTAGTTAAAAATGTACGATTACATTTGTTTAATACTAAGGACTATTTTCAGCAACTATAAGTGGCTTAAAATATCTGTGATATCAAGTTTTGGATACACACCAGCTAGAATTATTTAAATTCATTATAAATTTGTTCTAGCATAGTGGAGATTATTGGTTTTACATATTTCTCTTGAATGTCCCAACCCACTTTTTGCTTTAGGGACTCTCCCTACCGTACTTTTTGTATAAAGTCTCCATGGCGGCAGAGCACATTCCTGAAGGGGATGAAAGGGACGGCTTCTTAGCTATCGTTAAGGACGGCAAAGAAGCCATGTGCGAGTCTCTTCAGTCAGGATTGGATTCGGAGGATAGCATCAGCAGATCCATGACTACCAGCACTGTTATGTGCAGATTTGCGTCGTTGAGGAAGTCGGGTTTTGCACCGGATGTGCAATCCAGACTTCTTAACATGCCTTTTGACGGGTCTCATCTTTTTGGCAACAAAGCTGACGAGAGCCTTGAGAAGTTGCAGACCTCAAAGGCGGCAGCCAAGTCTTTAGGCGCTGCTATTCGGCAGCCTCAGCCTTTTTGTCCTAGTGCACACCCTTGGAAGGGTAGCTCTTTTTGCTACTACTCCTCATTTGGAAGGGTGAGAAGAATGGCCAGTCAAAGAGGCCAGAGAAGGTTTCTTTGCGAGGTATTGGTGCAAAGCCAGCTTAAGCAGCAGCCTCCTTGCCATCGGCCTCTGCAGCTGCTGCCACAAAACCACTATGAGGTCTTGAGACACAGTTCACCAGTGGGGGCAGACTGCATCAGCACCTGCTAGAATGGTGAGACATTACTTCGGATGCTTTGGCTTTGGAAACTGTAGCCCACGTTTACTGCCTTATTTTTATAAGACCTCAAAACAATCCACTGGGGAACCACTCTTCGAGGATTCCGGATCCGCTCCTTGTGCAGGAGATTTTAACCATGCTAGAGTAAGGTGCTAATGAACCAGTACCTGTAGCGGAGAGGAGCAAGGGATGGTACTCCCCATATTTTTTGATCCCCAAAGGACTGAGACCCAGCTGGACTTGAGATACTTGAAAAAGTTCCTTCCTCAGGAAGGACAAGTTGAAGATGGTCACACTTTCTCAGATCCTTCAGGCCCTCCAACTCTAGGATTGGTTGGTGTAATTTGACCTTTGGGGTGCTTATTTTCATGTGCCAAACCATCTCAAGCACAGAAAATACCTGAGGTTTGCAGTTGGCGGTTCTCATTATCAATTTCGAGTTCTGCCATTCAGGCTGACCTCCGCCTCAAGGGTTTTCACCAAGCTGATGGCAGTAGTGGCAGCGAATCTCAGGAGAGGGGGGATTCACGTCTGCCCCAACCTGCCCGATAGGCTGACGGGGCACGTTCTCCACAACTAGCCCTAGATCATCTCCGTCACCTGCCGCTCTCTTCACAGACTGGGCTTCTCCCTCAGTTACAAGAAGTCCCATATGACACCTTCCCAAAAGCTCCAATACATCGGAGCTGTGCTAAATACATCCTTGGGAAAGAGCTTGCCACCTGAGGTGAGGGCTTAAGACATTCTGCAGATGGTTGCCAAATTTCAGAGTACCCAGAATCTTCCAGCCTTTGATTCCTTTGAGGTTGCACGGCTTCATGGCATCCTGCATTTTTTTGGTGACAGAGGGTCACCTGAGAATGAGATCCCTCCAATGGGCTCTAAGAACACAATGATCCCAGTTCTCGGGAAAGATGTTAGATCGACTTCGGAGTGCAACCAAAGTCTCACAGGATCTTTTGTGGTGGGCTTGCGAGGAAAATATTCTGAAGGGAGAACCTTTTTAGCAACCATGGCCGGAGATTACAGTTGTGACGGACACCTCACTCACAGGATGGGGAGCCCATGCCAACGATCTGACAATCAGCGGTCGTTGGTCTCCATCGGGGTCCAAACTACACATCCATCATTTGGAGCTGAGAGCAATCGGACTTGTGCTGAAGGCTTTTCAGCCCTCTGTACAGGGAAAGAATGATCTGATAATGACGGACAACACAGTGGCCATGCATTACATCAACAAAAGAGGGGTTTAGGGTCATTACCACTGTGCAGAGAGGCAATGCAGCTTTGTTACTGGGAAATTCAAGAAGGAATCTCCCTATCAGCAGTTCATCTGGCCAGAGAGGAGAACATGGCGGCGGACGCTCGGAGCAGTCAGAGCACAGTTTCCCACGAGTGGGAACTAGCTCAGGAAGTCCATCAAGAGATCTTCACCCTTTGGGGAACCCCTCAAGTAGATCTGTTTGCGACCAGGTCAACTGGAAGTGCGAAAGATATTGCTCCAGGGAGGAAAGACTCCATAGGTTGGAGCCTCGTAGCGTGTTAAGCTTTTTACATCTCCAGCATGTCTAAGTTGAGAGTTAACGACCAACTTTTTTTATCGGATATACAGGACATAAGTTAGGTCAGGCTGTTACCAAACAGACCTTGTCTAGGTGGATAATTCTCACTATATCAGAATGTTACAGGCTTGCAGGTAAAGACCCTCCTAAAGGTTTAAGAGCTCATTCCACCAGGGGCATGGCTACATATACGGCCCTTCAGAGGGGGTTACCTATAAAATCAATTTGTGAAGCGGCAACGTGGTCTTCCATACACACGTTTACTAAACATCATTCCCTACATTACTCCCTTGGCCAGGATGGTTCTTTTGGCAAAGCAGTCCTTCATTCTATTAATGAAAATGTATGAATACCAATTCACTCCCTCCCCCAAAACATAATACTGCTTTATGAGTCTGTCAAAGATGTGGAATACGTGGGAGGACACAATCCATTTGAAGAACAAGTTGCATACCCCTGGTAACGTTCTTTCAACTGGATGTTCCTCCCACGTATTCCTCATCGCTCTCCCATCCTACCCGCAGTAGAATTTCCCATGCTATTACAGCTTCCGTTCCATCAAGGCTGAGTACGGTTACTCCAGTGTTTTACGGGTATCTCTGCTACAAGAGGAGGGAAAAACAGAACTGAGGGCAACAGGCGCTGCGCGTGCTATATATGCCCTTCGATTACATCATCCTCGATGGAGACCTTCGAGGGACATCGACTCTACACCACCGACACACCGCGCCCTCAGTTCCGAAGCAACTCAATGCAATTTTATTTCCCCAGGATCATTCCTTTGTGCCCATCCATCCCTTGCTTGCTCCGCTGGGATGTTCCCTTTGACACACTGCCCTATCACACTGCCAGGGTACCAATGGTGGATAGCCACAAAGTTAAAGCGTTCGTCTCCGACATCGGAGCAGCTTTAACTCTTCAAGTTTGAATCCCAGAGTAAGGCTGATTTGTCCTTTCATCCTTCTTGGGTTGCTAAATTAAATACCATTCAAAATGAGGTAATAATAACACCAGTTATTACAGAGCTTAGAAGCTTTAGAACATTGGCATTATGTGCTATATTTATTTATTTATTCTTGGTATTTGTAGAGCACAAAGTTCACCACCGGTGTTGTGTTTTGGTGCTGGAACTTCCAAAATGGTGGCAGGCAAGGAAGTTGGTTGTGTTGGAAGAGCCAGGTTTCCTAGCTCTGTTGAAGCAGAGATCATTTGAAATATTCTTGAGTTTTAGCAGAGGATTAATTCAAAATATAGAAGCCAAAGCAACAAAGGATCTTCCACCAGGGCATGATTTGTAAAATGTAGGGATCGCGAGTAGCAAGCTTGATGATGACCTGAGGTTTCAGGTGGGGATGTATTGATTACATTTTGAGGAGAAGAAGGTGGGGGGATAGTTTTGTTGAAGGCAAAATGTCGGATCCAGAGATATATGGAGGCGGTTTGTTTGTGGACATAGAACCAATAGATTTGAGGACGAGGCAGGAGTGATGTGTTCATCACTTCCGAGGTGAAGCAGGAGCCAGGTGTCTGCGTTCTGTACCCTAATGCGTAATTTCATTTAGACGAGGCCATTGCATGGGCTATTTCCATATTCCAGTCTTGAGGAGATTAGGGTGTTCGCCACTGTAAACCTGTGGGGGACAATTAGGAGGAACATAACTTTTTATGGAGCAAAGGTGAAAGAAGCAAGTACTGATGGCAGCATTGATCTGAGATTGATTCATCCCGGGAGGATAGCTTGGCGGCAACGTGCTTGCCTTGGAAACAAGACAAGACGAAGCAACACAGGTTCGATCCCCCGGTCTGCGCTTAGAAACATCTGGGTATTAAGCGTGTTATAAATACGCAACAAAGGCATATTCTTAACAGCGCATCAATGCCCCCGGACTCTGAGAGCGCTTTCAAAAAAAAAAAAAAGCAAGAGGTTAGGGCAGGTGTCTTCAACCTGCAGCTCTCCTGATGTTTTGGACTACGACTCTTAGGATCCCACACCATTTCCTCTGCTGGCTAGAGTTGATGGGAGTTGTAGTTCAAAACCCCCTGAGAGCCAAAGATAATGATTGGAGACTCTTAGGTTACGGGGAGCTCTGCATCGATAACCGGTTTTTCACTTTTGGTGAAGGTTGGGGGCAAGACCCCAGGGATAGAGGTTGGGTGGAGGCCATATGGGAAGCAAAAGAGATAGGCTCACAATGGGAACCTCAGTTTTATCTCTACATTTAAGTATTTTGTTGCACATCCAGTGGTGTTTGGCAGTTCTGCAGCATTAGAGGTTGCCTGATATGGCGGATGGGATTTGTCCAGTCTCATGAGGATTTGGGTGTCATTGGCATAGGAGTAGAAGGTGAGCATGATTTGAGCTAGGTGGCATAGGTAAATGTTAAAGAGGAGGAAGAAAGGGAGGACCCCTGCACACAATATTATTGTGAACACAATATTGTTATTGCTAAGCCCGAGCGCGCAAAGGGCATCGTCTGGAGAGTTTACCTGGCTGTTGGGCTGTGGCTGCTGTGTGACTGAAGATCTCTGTCGTTTTTCAGTCTGCTTCCTTGAGGTTCGCCTGTGCGGCGCGGACACCCAGTGCGGAGGCAGGAGTGAAAACATCATTGCGCCGGAGCGCTGCCTGACCTGCCTCCTTGCCCGCCCTCGGTTCCTCCCCCAGGAAGGAAGCGGAATTTAGGTCTGACCCAGACACCCTTGCGGCGCTAAGCCCGAGCGCGCAAAGGGCATCGTCTGGAGAGTTACCTGGCTGTTGGGCTGTGGCTGCTGTGTGACTGAAGATCTCTGTCGTTTTTCAGTCTGCTTCCTTGAGGTTCGCCTGTGCGGCGCGGACACCCAGTGCGGAGGCAGGAGTGGAAACTATCATTGCGCCGGAGCGCTGCCTGACCCGCCTCCTTGCCCGCCCTCGGTTCCTCCCCCAGGAAGGAAGCGGAATTTAGGTCTGACCCAGGCACCCTTGCGGCACTAAGCCCGAGCGTGCAAAGGGCATCGTATGGAGAGTTGCCTGGCTGTTGGGCTGTGGCTGCTGTGTGACTGAAGATCTCTGTCGTTTTTTAGTCTGCTTCCTTGAGGTTCGCCTGTGCGGCGCGGACACCCAGTGCGGAGGCAGGAGTGGAAACATCATTGCGCCGGAGCGCTGCTTGACCCGCCTCCTTGCCCGCCCTCGGTTCCTCCCCCAGGAAGGAAGCGGAATTTAGGTCTGACCCAGACACCCTTGCGGCGCTAAGCCCGAGCGCGCAAAGGGCATCGTCTGGAGAGTTACCTGGCTGTTGGGCTGTTTGGCTGCTTGTGGTTGTGGAGACCGCCCCGCTACGGGTAGAATTGGTAATTCATTCACCCTATAGGAGGCCTGCACAGAGGAGCTGCACGACAGGATGAAACCAGCCCCTGCGTCCATGGACATCTCTGCAACAGGGCTGCGAACTAGACTCCAGGTAAGGCAAAGAGTAGCCTCTTTACCAGAGGCAAAGGGGAGTCCTGAGCACTTATCGAAAGCGACCTCGTTGAAACAAAGCCACCTACCTTTTTGCAGCAATAAACGAAAGAGCCTTTCTGTTGGGGCAAAAACGGATATGGGGAACAATGATCCTCAAATGTGCCGAAACCCAGATAACTCACGATTGATACCAAACTCCCCGAAGCATTCCTCTATAGGAGGGGAAACGACCCCTTCTCCTATGATTCAAAACCCATCAAAGTCCCAGAACGACGATAATAACCAGGTGAAGGGGAAAGTTCAACACAGTGGTGAGTCAGATGCAACTACCCGAAGCGTTTGCTCGGTTCCCTCAAAAGAGCGTACCAAAACACCAGTAGACTCCAATCTGCTCCCGGAAGATCAACAAAGGGAGGACACGTGTGAGTTGGTCAACACGGAAGCCGATAGGGAGACTGGAATAACAACTGCTAGAAGCGAAACTGATTTGAGAAATGATTTATCCACTTCTCGAAGTGATGATGACGTTCAAATGAGCCACCGTGCCGACAAACCTGTCGAAACTCTTATCGAACCTAATCTCGACATGGAGCTCAGGAAGGAGAGCTCAACAGAGGAAAAGGGGTTGAGCAAACAAAGCGTCACTCCAAAGGCGTCTAGTAAATCGAGAAAGAACTCCAGTAACGAGACGGCTCCATTATCTGAGAGTGGAGGGACTCACGGAGATGATTGGGACGTCATGGAGTTGGGCCAATGGGAAAAAGCCTTGCAAGATTCTATAATCGATATGGAGGAAAAATCTTGTCATCTAGGCACCTGGGAGGCCTCCCCAGTAGCTATAGATATCTTCCAGCCATACAGGGAAGAGAACAGTATCCAAGACCTTATGGATAAAAGCAACCAAAAAACCCATATAAATATTCAGAATGATAAATCGGATAGGAGGCCAAAAGATGGCACAAACGAGAGAAGTTCATCTATGACCTTAGAAAATCCAATGATGGAGCCGCGTCCAATTGACGGGAATTACCCTACAAAGATGGGTTTAGACAAACACCCTCAAAATGATTCTGAAAGGATGACTCCTTTAATAACTCAGGAGTCCAGATTGCTGCCACCAGTTAACCTGAGTAACTCAAGCCTCGCAAGTAAAATCATGCAAGACCTTACGTTACTGACGGGGAAAATTCAAAGGGAAAAAAGGAAGAGCTTCTCCTTAATAAATGAGAGGATGGCAGCATTGGACATGGAATTAGAAAAAGGGACATCCTTTGTGAACGCCGATTCTGAGTTATCCGCCATAAATCAGCGGGGCGATAATGCGAAGCTAAACACTGCTCTTGAGAAGACCAACACTAGCTCAGGCTGCCGAATACAAGATCCAAAACCGCAACTTCCAGTCGGTGAACCTCATATGATAACTAAAATGACCCAGACGTTGGCAATGGATGACCTAGTGCCGAACCCGGATTTTTCACGAAAAGATCAAATAACCCAATTAATCAGCGAAGCCTGTATAACTGAAAGAGCAAAGGACATGGAACATATACAACAAGTGATCATGACCTCGCTGACTATCTCATTAATGCCTTTTCTCAAACTCTGAGGTGATAAGACTCGGTACAAGAAGTTACCACTACGAATTTGCAAATAAAGGAGGCAAATATGCAAATGGATCTGTCCTTACAGAACCTGAATATACGAATAAATAAAGAAGCTGAACAAACTCAACTCTGGCAAAATCGCCTCTGTGATCTAGCAAGAAGGGATGCTAGTGATAAGTCACTGCTTATGGAAGCAGTTCTTGAAGACTGCAAATGGATGAGATCTTTGCATAAACAAAATAAAGTGGATTCGCAGGCGGTGGAAAATCTAAACCGAGGGAAAGGACCTATGAAACTGAAACAAAGTAACGATCCAGTGACACCTCGTGAGGAAATAATCCTTATCTCACCTGGTTGTAAGGGAGATCAAAAACAAGATCCGAAACCCCAATTAGAGCAGCCTAATTTTGCGATTTTCTCAGGCACAATCACAGAAGAGAAGCAACATCGGGTGGGAAAAGAGTTGGTTAATAAAACTAAAGAAAATGGAAAAAAATCAAAAAATGAAACGCTAAAACGGAAGGTGAATGGATCAAGAGCCTTCTTGAGGAATTTAAGAACTCCTCCGAGAAGGGAAAATTTACAATGTACTAAGAAGCCTAGAAGAGAGCTGGCGTTGGGAGAATTAGATAGTATGGAGGCCGAGGGAGTGAATGAATCTAAATTCAGGGAGCCTTCAGTGGATAACAAAAGGGGTGATTTGGATAAATCTGCGGACTTGAGTGACCTGATTGATCTCATGGACAAAATGACCGATGAAGATGAGTGGGGAAGACTCAGTCCATCAGATTGGAAGACAATTGATAACTGGGACACGGTCGATTTGGATTTATCCTCGAAAGGGGGTAAGAAATCTCAAAAGAACCCAATTACTAAGTCCACCGAGGGGCTAAGAAAAAAAGCTGCCCCTTCCGAACAAGATCATGATGACAATGATGAACAGCCCTGGTGCTTCAAAACCATGGAACAAAAAAGGAAAGAGTTGGCTCAAAAAGAAAAGAATGTACGATTTCAACAAGATAATATTTGCCTTGAGCAAAGAAGTACTAACAGTGAAAAGGACTGTATGGTGGATAAAAAAAGACAAAGGTCGTACGCTCCAATTCAAAAGTAACCATCGGTCTCCAGAGTATACTATCTGAAGTTGGAAACTATATCTAATGGACCTAGAAAGGCCCTTCTAAATAGATGCTATGTTATGTCTCTCTGTAAGCAGATTCCAGCGCTTCGGGAAATTTCAACAGACGACATAAAAGTCGTCGAATTCCCAAGGGAACAGAGGATGGATCAAGTAATATTACATCTTACCTCAAATGAAATCAAACAGAAGTTTCTGAAGGCCAACGAATATCTTAAAAAAAGGGCTATCGCCTAGAAGATTGGGACTGGGATACCAAAAATTCAAAACCAAAAGATACAACAATGGGCGGCAGGAAACCCAGGGCGGTGCCCATAAAACTTGGCATGGAAAAGCCATTGACTCATGTTTGTAAATCAAATGATAGAGTAAGTAAGGAGGCGAGAAAAAACGATGTAAAAGCACGGGAGATGGAGGGAGAGGAGAAAAAAACTAAAAAAGAAAGAAAAATCCTTAACGACCAACCCCCTATAAAGGAGTACTCTGTTGAGAAATTAAAAAATCTGAGATTCACAGTAGATAACCTGGGAAATCTAAGGAAGGGAAAATCTAACCAGAATTACCCGGAACTTAAAATTAATGATCGGCTGTGGACGATTACCACCTGTGATTCTAAGAAGAAGCAATAGAGTAAGGAAGAGCAACATAGATCTGCATACTGTGTCTCATGGAATACCAGAGGATTTCAACATCTGTTCTCGAAGGATAGTGGCTTCCTAGCCAACTACGATCTAATCTCCATTCAGGAGTCCTGGCTGTGAGAACCCCCAATATGTGAAGGCTATGAAGTCTACTTTAACCCGGCGAAAAAGGGCCCTAAAGGTAGACCATTTGGGGGTCTGATGGTGTTAAAGAAACTGGATTCTCCACTGCAAGTCCTTGAACATGAGACACCTAATCCCTATGTGCAAATTCTATCAATTGCTCTTAAAGCAGAGAAACAGGATGACTCCAAAAAAATGACTCTTATTAATACTTACTGGAGCGAAAACATGCCGAGCCAGGAGAATTACCTAAAATCCATCATGAATACAATTGACAAGTCCATGATTGAAGATAAAGATAAGTTGATTGTATTAAATGGAGATCTAAACATCAAACTTCTAGATAAGGATGGTAAAATTAGGGAAACAGAAAATCTACGAGGAAACGAAAGTCGATGGATGAAGGAAATGTCTATCCGTGATATGAGGATGCTAAACAGCCAGACCAGAGGCGATCTAATGGGTGCAAACACATGGCATAACGGGAAAACCGCTGCATGCCTCGACTACTGTTTCGTAGGTGGAAACACGCTTCCATGGATTAAATCCTTCACAATACTAAGCAAGCGAATAGTAACCACAGTCTGTTGAGAACCGAACTTGCATGGGACATTAGATTAACAACAATGACTAACAAAGGGAGCGAGACCGAAGTTTCGTGGGGGAGAAATCGATTGAGATTAAAAAATCAAGCCATAACGAAGTTGGTGCAGGACTATCAAGAAGCCTCTAATATAGGTGAAGATTCAGTCGAATACAAATGGTTGTTGGAAGCATTTGTGGTTAAGTATGATCCAGCGAAAGTGAACAGCATTGAAAAAAATCACGCATATGACGAACTTGTAGTAACTAGAAGAAAGCAATACAGAACAGAACTCAAGTTCATAAAAAAGATGAACAGCACAGAGAAAGAAGATCTCTTGAGGATATGCCGGCAAACTTATAAAAACTGGCTGCGTTCAACTCGTTACCTAAGAACACAAAGAGACGCTGAAAAAATGCTGGCAGCGATATCAACAAATAACACAAGATGCACTTGGGACTTAATTAATAATAGAGACTGGAACCAGTCAGCACTAGGAGTCAATCAAGTCTCAGAGGACAGTTGGTTCCGGCATTATACCGCCTGTTTAAAGGGAAAACCAAGGAGATTGGACCTGAGATAAGAACGGAGGGTCCTGCCTGGGCCCTGAAATTCGATAGAGATGACATACTGATGCTCATTAAAAATCTCAGCACCTCCAGGGCAGCAGGCCCTGATGGTATCTCAAACAAAATGCTAAAAGAAAACTGTGAAGGTTGGTCTGACCTGATATATGCACTTTTCCAAAAAATAATGAAAGCTAAGCAAATTCCAACCACGTGGAAGGAGGCATATATAGTCCCCATCTTTAAAAAGGGGGATCGTGGTAATCCAAGGAACTACAGGCCAATTGCATTGTTGGACTCCATCGGTAAACTCTTCGCGTCCATCCTGTTAAGGAACTTAAAAAAATGGGCCTCAGAAACTAACATCTTGGACGAGAGACAGACAGCCTTTATAAGCGGTGTGGGCACTGCCCTTAACCTTTTTTTGATAAACGTATTAAAGGCTAAAGCACTGAAAGAAAAGACCACGATCTATCTGGCTTTTATCGATCTTGAACAGGCGTTCTACGGAGTAAACAGAGAGCGCCTGTGGTCAAAACTGAGTACCTGGGGTTGCCCGACCGACCTGCTGGAAGCGATCCAAGCTCTCTACACCGACACATCAACTCAGGTTCAAATTACTAGGAATGGTGGGCTATCTAGGAAAATCAAAACAGCACGGGGAATTAAGCAAGGATGTGCATTGGCCCCCTTCCTTTTCGCCCTCTATATGGCGGACATGAAAACCGCTCAAGACCAAATTCGTGCTTTCCCTCCGAAGGTAAATGGAATAGAAGTCCCGTGGATGCTATATGCAGACGACGTGGTATTCGCTGACCAGACACCAATAGGTCTACAGCGACGAATTGAAGCCTTCAATAAATATCTAAAAGGTAATCACATGCAAATTAACATAAAGAAATCGACGATTTTATGCATGAAATCACGTCGTGGGAAAACAGCGGGGAAACGACAGACATGGATGTTGGAAAAGGAAAAACTGGAGGTAGTGGAAACTACCATATACCTTGGTATTAGGATAAACAAGAACTGCAATGAACAAGCCCACTATACCCTGATTCGTGAAAAATTGGTAGCCTTGACCAATCAAGGGGTACTCCTACATTTTAGGTATGGAAAATTCTCAATGTTGCCAATCATTACATTTTATAAGCAAAAGGTGGTGCCCGTATTAACGTACGGAGCAGAGTCACTTCTAGCATTAAGATGGGATACTTGGAACTTGTGTGAGTCCTACTTTTGGCGCAGGATTCTACATCTACCTAACTCGATTCCCTTAGTACTCATAAGATCAGAATTAAGACTTCAATCCATGGTCTCAATTACGATATGGAAATCCCTATCCCTATACCGGAAATGCATCCTGGACAAACCGGCGCAGCCTTATAGAATTCTAGCAAGATCTGGTCTACCGAACGAAGATATAATCCTGCAGGAGTGGAAAAGGAGGTGTGAGGAAACCCTGGTACAGTTGGGCATCCAGGATGATATCCTGAAGTGTAACCCGGTCAAGGCTAAACAAATTGTACGGGAAAAACATTGGGAGGAAACTCAGGAGAACAAACTGTTACGATCTTGCTGTCCTAACATCATTTGGGAACGCAAAGCACTTAACATCCTCCCACCGTACCTACAGAAATTTCCATCTAAACACTACAGAGACCTGCTGTTGCACTGTAGACTCAATATATGGTGCTCCCGTGAGGTAAAACTGAGAAGAAAACTTATTGAAAAATCATCAGCGTTCTGCAGGTTCTGTAGAAATCAGGACCAAATCGAATCTATCAAGCATGTGATGCTAACATGTCCAGCCTTGGCATAGAAACGCCACTCATATTTGGGAAGTTATACAAGTAATATCTCCTTGGAAACTGAAGAGGAATACTGGGAGCGTCTCCTAACAGTTGAAAGAGTTGGGCGGACACTTGATGCTCTAAAGTTTGTCGAATCCCTAAAGCTGGATCAGGAGGAAAGTGACACAGTAGGGATCCAGGACAGTATAGTCTGAAGGATTATCCTTGGGAATCCTGTTGAGGACCCTTCTAGGGATGAATGTTAAAGGTTTAACGTTGATTAACCAATAAAACATAAAAAAAAAAAAAATTATATATTTTTGTTGGGAGCAATGTACCTGAAGATGGTACAATTCCAAAATATGTTGGTCAAAAAGGGTTAAATTAGTAAGTATTGTGCACCTTGAACCATCTAGTAGGTCATGTAGACAATATACCTACTGCCTTTAGCACCAAGAATATACTAAAGGGGAGATGATTTGAGAGTTCAGAAGCAAATGTATGGTTTGCAAATGCCCAGCAACTTAAATAATTCTGTTCAAGCAAGAATAGTACTGCGTACCAGATCGAACTTGGTCATCTGCAACAATACATGAGAGAAAGAGTGAGGGAAGAATGAGGATTGGGCGGCACACACTCTTTTGCAATGAGGATAGGGTTCCCCCTCCACTTCGCTCCATTATGCTGAAATTGCGCCGGTGTGCAAAAACGTAAAGTTCCGTATTGGCAGCATCAAAACTGCCATGGGAGTAAGGTCGAGCTGGTTTATCCCAACCGAGTCTTGGAACAGCAGGTGGCCATGCTAGATGGCTCATGATGGAGTGCAACATAGCCAAGACATCCCTGAGGACATTCAGGGATTTTTGAGAAGGTTAGCAATTTGGGAGTACCAGCATTTTTATTTGTATTTATTTGCATTTGTTTAGTGTTTTCGCCAAAACGCTTTACAATAATAATAAATGAACAGTATAAAATTAAGTAAATGAAAAATGGTAATGTGAACATTAAGGGAAAATTTTAAAATCATTAGCTAGACAGGGTGGAGAGTAGGTGTGATTAAAGTAGTGTATGAAATATATGAAGGAGATGAACAAATGGTTCAGGGAGCAGAGTTCCAGGTGCTCAAAGAGAAAAAGAACAAAAGCGGGAGGCAGAACATGGGGTCAAGGAACAGTAAGGAGAAACTGAGATTGTGAGCGAAAAGGACCAAAGGGAGAGTAGAAAGAGACCCTGGATGCATTTGTAAACGGTACAGAGAAAATTAAAAAGGATGCGAGAATCGAAGGCGAGAAAAGAGCTGGAGAGAAGAGAGGAAGTGAATGAAGAACAAGGGAGAAAAAGAAGGTGAATATCAGAGTTATAGTTAGAGGAAAGTTAAGATGTGATGCAAGGAGGCCAAGGAAAAGAGCAGAACAATAATAAATACAAGAGAAGATGAGAGAAATAATTAGGAGTTTGTTAGCCTGAAATAAATGATAGATGCAGCAGGCCCGGTGAATATTAATTATAATCTTGTGTTTTAGCTCAAATTCAACTTTACACAAATCATATAATCAAAACCTCAAAACACATATTTCATGATTACATATATAATACATAGAGTACATAAAATACATTAAAAAACAAGTTCATGGTAGCATTTCATATTTCATAAGTGACAAAATCGCCCTACTCAAAACGAAATCAAAGCCAAAAAATTAAAACTCTGCCCTGTCGTCCAACCCCCTGAACCACCCCCCACACCACCAACCTCCATTGCCAGATTCAAATTCACCCCTGTTACCTCAGCCAAAACCACAAAAATCAAGGGACTGAAGCTTTCTAGATGCTAAGGAGATATTTGCCCAGCCTCTCTCATCAAAGAATGCGCTGACAAGCTTGCTCCGTTCATTACAACATTGATCAACAACTTCTTCTCTCCTACTAACGTCCCAGAAAATCTGAAAGAAGCCCAGCTCCTCCCATTGCTCAAAAAACCTACATTGGACTCAAATGTTCCCACCAATTATAGACCTATCACAACGGTACCCTTCCTCTTGAAAATACTTGACAGAGTAGCATACGTGCAAATTCAAAAACACAACCTTCTAGGACTCCGCCAATCAGGCTTCCGCCATGGTAACGGAACAGAAACTGCCTTCTTGGACCTCAAAATTCAAATGGACCAAATTAAAGACAAGGGGGATTTGGCCATTCTCCTCCTACTTGACCTCTCTGCAGCATTCGACTTAGTCAACCATAACATACTTTGCCAACACCTTGCCCTAGCAGCTCACTTCTCGACCAATGTCATAAAATGGATTGAATCCTTCCTCTCCAACCATACCATGAGTATTCTCCACCTCTGCGGCAGCCCCCCCTGCTCCAGTCACCTGCAGAGTTCCCTAGGGCTACTGTGTCTCGCCAACACTGTACAACGTGTTTACTAAACCACTATTCGACCTCATAGACAAATTGGGAGTCACGTATACTAATTATTCAGACAACACCCAAATACTTCTACCGATCATGGGAAACCATGAAACCGACTCTAAATCACTGAACACAATTTACCTTAGCATTCAAGCTTGGATGACGCAACATGAGCTATGTCTTAATGACGAAAGAACTGAAAAGCTTATTATTGGCAGTCAACATAGTGATGGGAAGGAGATGGTCCTATCCCACCCCCCTAGACAGCGCCAATGCAAATAAACGTCATCAAAGTCAGGAGACAGATCAGGACCCTGTAGCATAGCAAAACAAGCAAATAGCCCCCTCCAACATTAGGACTCCATTTTGTACCAAGCTCTGACACCAACTTTTACTAGGCTCGAAAATCACAACTCATTGAGGCTGCGGCACTCGCACCCCCAGCCTCTCTCGCAGAGGGATCAAGCCATTCACACATTAGACCAGCTCCACACAAGCTTTGTTCTCACGGAAGTCCATCCGTTCTTCGTCCGTTCAAATGTTGCAAGTACCCAGTATCTTTCTCAAAGGATGTGCTCTGCAGAGAGCGTGGGACAGAGGCAGGCCTCAGCGCAAATGCCCATCTATCTCAACTAAACTGTTCGTGTCCCCTCGACCCCCCCTCCCCCTGCCCCCACCCTGCCAGGCCAGGGCCCACCAGTCCTGACCCCAATCCCTTTCATGCTGATAAACATCTAACCCACTCGCCTTGACCATTCCAGAACACCCACCATAGACCTTATCCTGTGCAGCAGTATATTTTCTCAATAACAACATACGTCTGTTCGTATCATGAGGCACCAGGGAAGACGGGCAGTAGATCCAGCACCCATGACAGTTGGGTGCAAAAATTGCGGTATCAATGAAGCTCTGAATATATAGGTTGGCATGCTAATATATTATCCACTCTTCTCCAAGGACCCCCTTGCATGTATCTTTCAGGTATCTGTCATTTTTGTATAATTTACCTGTCCCTGTTGTTTAGCTTGGATAGTTTGAAATGTTTCACTCTCTTGAACTGACCTTCACCGTGGAGGTGAGGCCAGCTGACCCACGTGTGCACCAAGATCGACTGGGAAGCAGCAACCAATTAGGGCCTGGCATCCCATATATAGCAGGCTGTTCTATACGGCTCCCACCAACCAGCAATGCCATATCTCTCTTACCCAAAATCGTCATCAGTGATGCGTTTCTGTTTTATAATGTGCTGCCTGTGTAATTTTTGGCAGAGCGCTCTCGGGCAGCAGAGTTCTTTGCTGGCATTTTTATATATTATATAAACGTTGTTATCCTTACAAAACTATCTCCTGGTCTCATTCCCTGACGGGGTGCATTTCTATTATTAATATTATTGCAATTATTTTGGACATGCAAATAAGGGATGTGCCTTCAATAGGCTCAAGAACTTACCTCAATCCTACAAATTCTTCCCCATTGACGGCAACATTATCATGGTAGCGAAAGAGGGAAAAATACTAGGAGTTTACCTGGACTCGTCACTCTCCCTAACAAGTCAAGTCCATGCCATTTCTACGACAGTGGCTTACACCGCCAAACTGATCACCACCAACACCTTTCTTAACCACCGACAATTGTATCACCCTCGCCAGAGCACTTATTCTGTCAAGGATTGATTACTGCAACTCCCTCTCTGCAGGCTCTAATGCCAGAAATATCAATAAACTACAAATAGTCCCGAACAATGCATTTAGAGCCACCCTCAACATCCCTAAAAAAGAACATTTGGAATGGATTGTGTCCTCCCACGTATTCCTCATCTTGTGATAATTCGTTTCGCCAGCTTCGCTGCATCGGAATTTTTTTTTTTTCGGCAGAGGGTGCTGTGCTCGAGGTCGTGGCGTCGAATGTCCCTCGACGGGCTCCGTACTGTGTCGACGTCACCGATGGTATAAATGGCAAGAGCTGCGCCCGTTGGCTTCAGTTCAATTTTTCCGATTGCTTCGCTCACGTGAACAACGCGCTTCGAGATGTTCTGTCAAGAAAATGTCTTCTTCATTGAACGCTTCGACTCCCAAGACTGGGTTTAAGAAGTGTAATGACTGTGGATCGAAGATGTCCATCACCGATCCTCACCGTAACTGTTTGTGGTGTCTGGGCTCAAACCATCGAACCGTCGACTGTGGCTCCTGCCAGTCTATGACGGAGAAGGCCCTCCGTGAGAGGAAAAGTAAGTTAGCGGTGGGGCGAGAGGCATCGAAGGGCTCTTCGAAAGCCTTATCTAAAAAACATAAAAAATCATCCGACTCTAAGGAATCGGAATGCCATAAAAAGCACTCGACGAGATCCTGATCTCGTAGCAGGTCGAGACGATCTTCGTCTTCCTCTAAAAAGCTCAAAAGGAGACATAAATCTCTGTTGTCATCGTCCGATTAGTCGACAGAATTGGTTCGATGTCCGACTAGATCCTGATTCCCATTCAAAGTGGGCGAGCTTTAAAAAAAGAATGTTGCAAGTCTTTGAGTACTTGGCCTTGACCCCCTTGAAGAAACCTCAGAAAAGCCAGACCCCGGTTGCTCATTTGGACGACGCAGGGAAGTCGGCAACTACAACGGTTAAGCCTAGTAGTACTCATAGATCTCGAGTCGACAAGTCGTCGAGAGATCCTCGAGGATCGAGTGCCTCTCCGATCTCTCATAAGAAATAAAAATTCTCAAAGTCGGGTGTAACTTAGATGCCATCGGCGCCGACTGCTCCGATAACTAAGCCTAGTTTATCCTCGACGCCTTTGTCGAAGGCTTCGTCGAGTGTGTCTAAGGTTACTTCGACTCCCTTGAAGAAAACACTGATTCCTTCGGCAAATTATGAGGAAGAAGGTTTACACCTTTACCAAGATCGGACTTCTTTAGGTCCATGGCTTCAATTTTTTAGGAATCTGGTTCAGATGATGATGATGAGGTCACTCCTCTTGGAGTAAAATATGGGACTAGACAAGTTCCAGAGGAATTGATAAATCCTGAGACAAAAATGAGAGATCTATCTGAAACTCTGCATTGTGCTAGTGGTGTGGACACATCACCCGAATTGGAGTTTGCTGCACGTGATCCTGCAGAACATGCAGATTCAGGGTATAGGAATTTGATGAGTAGGGTGATTGAGTATATGGTTTGGGGAAGAGCCTCCCCTACGTTTGAACAAGATGATATGATGTATATTATAGTCCGAGGACCCCGGAAAGAACCAGTTCTCCCCTTTCATACAGCACTGCAAAGAACAGTTGAGAAAAACTGGGAAAAAACCTGATAGCATTGCTGCAGTAGACCGCAATCTCCCAAAAAAGTACAGGACTTCCACTTCTGACCCAGAATACCTGAGTAGACACCCTACTCCAGAAAGCTTGGTTGTTCAGGAAGCTACTACATCCAGGCAGGCAGCATACCCAACCATACCTCCGGACAGGGAGGATAAAAAGGTTGATGCCTGGGCTCGTAAAGTTTTTACGTCGGGTAGCATGGCCTTGAAATCTACCAATGTCACCTGTACACTGGCCAGGTTCACACATACCCTGTGGGAATGCATTTTGGCTGCGGCTGAGCATATTCCGGAAGGCGAGGAAAGGGAAGGCTTCCTGAATATAGTCAATGACGGTAAAGACGCAATGGGGGAATGCCTCCAGTCTGGACTGGATACTGCTGATAGTATTAGCAGGTCCATGGCATCAAGCACGGTGCTTCGCACATTTGTGTGGTTGAGAAAGTCAGGGTGTGCACCAGATGTACAGACCAGGCTTCTCAACATGCCCTTTGATGGCTCGAGACTGTTTGGTAGTAAGTACTGTTTGGTAGTAAGGCTGATGAGAGCCTGAAAAAACTACAGACCTCGAAAGCGGCAGCAAAGTCCCTTAGTGCCTTCATGCGACAGCCTCAGAAACCCTATTCGGGCTCCTCTTCCTGGAGGGGTCGTCCTTTTCGATACTACTCCTCTTTTGGTAGAGGAAGAGGCCAGGCTTTTCAAAGGGGCAGAAGAAATGTCACTCGTGGTGGATGAGCAAAGACTACAAAGCCATCTTCAGGAACGGCATCTATGCCCTCAGCCGCTCCTGCAGCCACCTTCAAATCTGTCTGAGGTCTTATCATACAAAACACCTGTGGGAGGCAGAATCTCTCAGCATCTGGAAGAATAGCGAGGCATTACTTCAGATGCATGGGCACTGGAGACAGTAGCTTAAGGTTTCTGCCTACCCTTCATAAAAAGACCTCAAGATCACCCACCAGGAGCCAGCTCTACCAAAATTCCAGATCCACTCCTTTGGCAGGAAATTATAACCCTGCTAGAGAAAGGTGCAATAGAACATGTAAACATAGCGGAGAGGAACAAAGGCTGCTACTCCCCCCATTTTCTCATCCCCAAAAAGGACAGAGGATTGAGACCCATCTTGGACTTGAGAAAATTAAACAAATCCCTCAGGAAGGACAAGTTCAAGATGGTAACCCTTTCTCAGATCCTTCAGGCTCTCCAACTCCAAGACTGGTTGGTATCATTGGACCTTCAGGATGCTTATTTTCATGTGCCAATCCATCCCAAGTACAGAAAATACCTGAGGTTTGCAGTTGGCGGTTCTCACTATCAGTTTCGAGTTGTGCCATTCGAGCTGACCTCCGCCCGAGGGTTTTCACCAAACTGATGGCGGTAGTGGCAGCGATTCTCAGTAGAGGCGGGATTCACATATACCCCTACCTGGACGACTGGCTAATCAGAGCACGTTCTCCAGAACAAGCTCAGAAACACCTGTTGATCACCTGCCACTTCCTCCACAACCTAGGCTTCTCCCTCAATTTCAAGAAGTCCCACATGGTACCATCCCAACAACTCCAATTTTTCGGAGCAGTCTTGGACACTTCCTCAGGGAAAGCCTTGCCGCCCGAGCGCTCAACATCCAGCAGACGGTAACAAAATTCCAAAAAGCACAGCATCTACCGGCCTTCGATTTCCTGAGGTTGCTCGGCCTCATGGCATCCTGCATTTTTCTGGTGCCAGAGGCCAGATTGAGAATGTGATCCCTCCAATGGGCCCTCAGAACTCAGTGGTCCCAATTCTCGGGGAATATGTCAGATCTTCTGCAAGTCCCGAGCGCAGTTGCTCAGGATCTATCATGGTGGGCTTGCAACGACAACATCCTCAAGGGAGAATCTTTTTGGCAAGCATGGCCGGAGAAAACAGTAGTGACGGACGCCTCACTCACGGGGTGGGGAGCACACACCATCGATCTGACAATCAGCGGGCGTTGGTCTCCATCGGAGTCCAGACTACACATCAACCTTTTGGAGCTGAGGGCAATCAGACTAGCTCTGAAGGCCTTCCTGCCCTCCGTACAGAGAAAGAATGTCCTGATAATGACGGACAACACAGTGGCCATGTACTACCTAAACAAAATGGGTGGTGTAGGATCACTACCTCTGTGCAGCGAGGCGATACAGCTCTGGTTCTGGGCGATACAAGAGGGAATCTCTCTATCGGCAGTTCGCCAGAGAGCAGAACATGGCGGCAGACGCTCTGAGCATGCAGAGCACTGTCTCCCACGAGTGGGAGTTAGCTCAGGAAGTCCTTCTGGAGATCTTTGCCCTTTGGGGAACCCCTCAAGTGGATCTGTTTGCAACCACGGTAAACCGGAAGTGCGATCAGTATTGCTCAAGGGAATTTCCCCAGAGAGGAGCTCTAGGAGACGCGTTCGTAGTGGATTGGGATTTTCCCCTGCTGTATGCGTTTCCTCCAGTCCCCATGATTCCTCAAGTAATCAGGAGGTTAAGAAAGTTCAGGAAAACCATGATCCTAATTGCCCTGGACTTGGCAGGAGGACGTAGTACCTAGATCTTCTGGACATGTCCATCTGCCCTCCAGTACGTCTTCCACAAAGAGAGGATCTTCTCTCGCAAGAGGAAGGTCGGGTTCTCCATCCAGAGGTCAACACACTCAACCTTCATGCATGGTTTCTGAGAGGTTGAGATACAAGGATTGGGACCTTCCGGATGACGTAATAGAGATTTTGCTTTCGGCCAGTAGGCCAGCAACAAAACCTTTGTACCAGTGTCGTTGGAATAAATTCAGTAACTGGTGCAAGGATAGAGATGTGGACCCTTTTCAAGGTGGCACACCAATGGTGCTTTCTTTCCAGTTACATCTAGCCAATCTGGGGCTCCAGATCGGAACAATCAAAGAATACCTTGCTGCGCTGTCCATTTTTAAGCGCTCCTCAGAAGAGATTTCTTTCTTTAAAATACCATTAATAATACAGTTCTTAAAAGGACTTACAAATGTATATCCACCAATACCATTTCATGTTCCAACCTGGGATTTGAATTTAGTTCTTAAATTCCTAACATGTATACCATTTGAGCCTCTGCACTCATGTAAATTGAGGCTTTTAACGCTAAAAACTATCCTTCGTGTGGCATTAACATCAGCCCGCAGGGTTAGTGAACTACAGGCTCTCTCATGTAAACCTCCATACACCACTTTTTATAAAGACACAGTGATTCTAAAAGTAAAACCATCTTTCTTACCGAAAATAGTTTCCGACTTCCATTTGTCGCAGAAAATTGTTTTACCAACATTCTATCCTCCTCCTCATTTGGGAAAAGAAGAGGAGAGGTTACATAGGCTGGACCCCAAGAGGGCTCTCAGTTTTTACATTGCAAGAATGTCAAAATTACGCCAAGAAAACCAAATTTTTGTGGGATATACAGGTCGTAAATTTGGGTTAGTGGTGACAAAACAAACCATATCCCGCTGGATTATTATAGATATATTGGAATGCTACAGATTAACAGGAAAAGACCCACCGGATGGGTTACGTGCCCACTCCACAAGGGGAATGGCTACTTCTGCGGCTTTGAAGAGGGGAGTCCCTGCAAAAGATATTTGCTCAGCTGCAACGTGGGCATCAATGCATACCTTCATCACGTATTACTGCTTAGATGCCTCATCCTCAAATGAGGGACTTTTTGCCAGAGCAGTACTTCACTCGGTACATGAAAACAAAAAACTAGCATGCCCACCTCCAAATTGGTCACTGCTATGGGAATCTATCACAAGATGAGGAATACTTGGGAGGACACAATCGATTCGAAGAACAAGTTACTTACCAACTGTAACGTTCTTTCGACTGGATGTTCCTCCCACGTATTCCTCATCGATCCTCCCAGCCTAACGCGCAGTATAGTTTATATTTTCTTACAATTCCTCTCACGATGGGCCTATCAGTCACAGCATACGCCTAGATGTTCCACGAGTATTTCCGCGAAAAAACAGAACTGAAGCCAACGGGCGCGGCTCGAGTCATTTATACCATCGGTGACGTTGACACGGTACGGAGCCCGTCGAGAGACATTCAACGCTACGACCTCAAGCACAGCGCCCTCTGCCGAATGTGTTTTTCCGATGCAGCGAAGCTGGCGAAACGAATGATCACAAGATGAGGAATACGTAGGAGGAACATCCAGTCGAAAGAATGTTACAGTTGGTAAGTAACTTGTTCATCTCTTCAGCCAGACGGAATATGCACTGGCTGCCGGTTTGGGATCGAATAAAATTCAAAAGCTTTTCCTTAACTCACAAATGCCTCTCGAATAGCGCCACAATCTACCTATCTAGACAAATATTAAAATTCAATCCATCAGACCTACCCGTTCAGCCTACGCTTGCCACCTTGCCATCCCAAGGTTAATATGGCAAAAAGCGGGAGGCTGCAGCTTCCCTGTGATTGCAGCCAAACAATGGAACTCCATGCCCCTGACCTTGAGATCAGACCCTCCCTTTGGTCCTTGCGCAAAGGTCTCAAACCCTGGCTCTTCTCCCAAGACACCTAAATACACCTGTACTATATACACCTACCCCCACCGAACCCCACCCTCCTACCTCTACCTTCCCCTAACAACACCATCTTATCCTGCCTACACCTTACTAAGAACCTTTCCATTCACAAGATAACCGAAAGCAACGTATCAATCTTATCTTAGATGTTGTCTATGTAAACATGATAACCCAATGCCTTATATAACGACTTCAGCCTAATGTATGATGGAATTAACGTAACTAACGTCTGTAACCTGTGCAAGCATCGTCTGTAACCTAATACCTATGCAAGAAACGAATGTAATCATCCTTCTTAAGCAAAGAGCGCCTAGATGCCTCTGGGCTATGTGCGCTATACAAATGTCAAAATAAATAATTCATAAGACAAACATATAACATAGACATAAACAGAAGCTTAGACTCAGACATGAACATGACTTAAAAGCCCTTAGGCCACTTAAAGGTTCAAATATTAATAACCATTGAGGAAAGGGAGCTTCCTTACAGAAACTATTTCAAATGATCCTAAATAGTTTTTAATTTGTAACCATACACAGTATAAAGCTATCTGGGAAGAGATGGAATCAGTATTGAGGCAGTAGTCTGAAAAGGCTTTTGTTTTAATTGTCTTATGAACTAAACCATCCAGTTCTACACACTCCATAAAGACATTTTGAATGGATTGTGTCCTCCAACGGATTCATCAGCTTAGATGTATTCGCCCAGCTTTAGATGCTTCGGAATTATTTTCTCGGCAGAGGGCGCCGTGCGTCGATGTCATCGAGTCGAAGTCCCTCGAAGGCCTCCGTCGAGGGTGACATCATCGGGCATACAAGTAGCACGCGTGGCGCCCGTGGGCCTCAGTTCTGTTTTTCCGCAGTACGTGTTGCTTTGGAGACTCAGCGCGCCTCGATAGTTCTGTGACGCAGTATTGTGAAAGAAGATATTCGAGATGTCCTCATCGTCGACCCCGACTACCCCACGTTCAGGGTTCAAAAAATGTAAAACCTGCGGTTCCAAAATGTCAATCACAGATCCACACCGAGAATTTCTGTGGTGCCTCGGTGAAAACCACGACATGGAGGCCTGTACAAAGTGTTGGGCAATGACGGGCAAGGCCTTGCGAGAGAGGAAGGGAAAACTACAGGTAGGTCGAAAACCCGACCGAAAAAAACCTCAAGCGTCGAGTCGCGATCCCATGAGGAGAAATCTCGACGCGAAAGGTGAAAACACAAGTCTAGGTCCCGAAGTGGTTCACACCACTCTTGGGGCCTCATTTTTGCAGGCGTTAAAATCCATGGCGCTAAGGGACCATGGTGCTAATTACGCCACCGCAATTTACGGTGGCGTAATTAGCGCCTTCCCCACTCCCATTATGCCCTATGGGGCAAAAATGGGAATGGGGAAGGGTAAAATGGGAAATGGGATTTACCGCCCGACTCACCTTGGAATGGGGCGGTAAATCCGCCATCCACCATGGTGTAAACTTAGTTTACACCATGGTGGTAAGGGTACGACCCAGGCGGTAACTTACCGCATGGGTCGTAATGAGGCCCTTGGTCTTCGATGAAAAAGTCCAAAAAGAGACGCCACCGGTCCCCTTCCACCTCGTCTTCGGACGAATCCCCCAAGAAAATGAAATGCCCCACAAAACATTCTTGCTCCAAAGAATGGGAAGCATTTAGAGTCAAAATGATGGAGGTTTGTGAAAAGGCTAAGCTTTGGTCCGTGCCTTCCTCGGAGGCCGGTCGAGAGCGTTACCGTTCCGACACTCGCGCGCCCTCGAGCCCGGGTGAGCGAAGGAGGAAGGTTCGGGAACCTTCCAGGAAGAGTTAACTGCTCGAGGTCATTGATGCCGTCCGGATCCCGACACACCTCAAAGGACGAGCCTTCGAAGAGCATCTCGACGCCCTCAAAGCCAGCTCCGTCGACGACTGCTATCTCGTCGACCCCGAAGCCTTCGGTGCCAAAAGTTTCAAAGGCTCCAGTTCAGCCAGAAACTGACAAAACAGCAAAAGAAAAAGCTGTAAAGACTATAAAACCTTCAACCTCCACTGTAGCAGCTCCTCCATAAAACAAATTCTAAACCTCTACCAAGGAAGGAATATTTTAAATCCTTGACTTCAATTTTTGAAGAACACGAAAGGTCTGAGGAGGAGGATGTTCATTTTGGCCTAGAGTATGGCACCCCTAATGTCCCAGAATGTCTGATTTCTGAGGAAAGCAGAATGAGGTATTTGGTGGAAACCTTGCATAATGCAAGTGGAATTGACACATCACCTGAAACAGATTTTGGCAGGCCAGAACCAGGGGAACATGCCAGTCCCTCATACAGACAACTGATGACAAAGATGGTGGATTATTTAGGATGGGCTAGACCACCAACTCATCAAGGGTGACCTGACCCATATATTGGATCATGGGCCCACCGAAGACTCGATTTTACCCTTCCAGGTAGCCTTACAAAATAGGGTGGCCAAAAATTGGGAGACCCCGGACTCAATTCCTCCTGTGAATAAATTCCTTACTTCAAAATACCGCCCTTCGAGTAGCGACCCCGGCTATCTGTCCAAACACCCTACTCCTGAGAGTCTGGTGGTCTAGGCAGCCACAGCTTCTAATAAGATGGCGTACCCTTCTATCCCTCCGGACAGGGACGACAAGCATGTGAATGGTTGGGCATGCAAGGTATTTTCAGCCGGGAGTATGGCATTAAAATCGGGCAACTCCACATGTGCCTTGGCAACATTTTCGTACACTCTGTGGGAGTGCATTGCAATGGCGGCGGAGCACATACCAGAAGGGGAAGGAAGGGAAGGATTCCTAGCCATCGTTAGAGATGGAAAGGAAGCTGTGCAAGAATCCCTTCAGTCTGGATTGGACACTGAAGATAGCGTGAGCAGGTCCATGGCCACTAGCACAGTGATACGCAGATTTGCATGGTTACGAAAGTCTGGCTTCGCACCAGACGTGCAAAACCATCTTTTGAACATGCCTTTCGACGGGTCTCACCTTTTCGGCAACAAGGTTGATGAAAGCCTTGAGAGGTTCCAGACCTCAAAAGCATCAGTCAAGTCTTTAGGAGCTGCTATTCGGCAACCCCAGCCTTTTCGTACATCAGGACAATCTTGGAGGGGACGATCCTATTGTTATTACGCCTCATATGGAAAGGCGAGAGGAATGGCCAGTCAAAGAGGCCAGAGAAAAAACACTTGTGGTGGACGAGGTAAACGTGCTAAGCCAGCCCCAGCTGTAGCCTCTTTGCCATCAGCAGCTGCAGCAACCGCCACAAAACCACTTTGAGGACTTGCATCACAAGACACCTGTAGAAGGCAGGCTGTCACAGTATCTGCAAGAATGGCAAGCTATTACTTCAGATGTTTGGGCTCTAGAAATAATAGCCCAAGATTACTGCCTTCCTTTTCTAACGCAACCTCAAAGCAATCCACCGGGGAGACTCTTTGAAGCCTCCAGACTCGCTCCTACAGCAGGACGTTTTAACCTTACTAGAGAAAGATGCTATGGAACCAGTAACTGTAGCGCAAAGGAACAAGGGATGGTACTCCCCATATTTTTTGATCCCCAAAAAGGACGGGGGACTGAGATCCATCTTGGACTTAAGAGGCTTGAACAAGCTCCTCAGGAAGGACAAGTTCAAGACGGTTACTCTTTCTCAGATCCTTCAGGCCCTTCAACTTCAGGATTGGTTGGTGTCATTGGATCTTCAGGATGCTTATTTTCATGTGCCAATCCATCTCAAGCACAGAAAATACCTGAGGTTCGTGGTAGGCGATTTGCATCATCAGTTTCGAGTCCTACCATTCGGGTTGACCTCCGCCCGAGGGTCTTCACCAAATTAACGGCAGTGGTGGCAGCGCACCTCAGGAGAGGGGGGATTTACGTCTATCCATACCTGGTTGATTGGTTGATCAGGGCACGTTCTGCCGAGTAAGCAAGCCCTGAATCATCTGAAAGTCACCGACCACTTCCTCCACAGTCTGGGCTACTCCCTCAGTTTCAAGAAGTCACAAATGACACCTTCCCAACAACTCCAGTACATAGGGGCTGTACTAGACACATCCTTGGGAAAGAGCTTGCCTCCCAGGTCGAAGGCTCAAGACATTCTTCAGATGGTTTCCGAATTCCAAAATGCCCAAAGTCTCCAGGCCTACGACTTCTAAAGGTTGCTTGGCCTCATGGCCTCCTGCATTTTCCTAGTGCCAGAAGCACACCTGAGGATGAGATCCCTTCAATGGGTTCTAAAGACTCAATGGTCCCAGTTCCCAGGACAAATGACGGATCTCCTTCAGATTCCGAACAAGGTTCGACAGGATCTTCTGTGGTGGACTTACACAGAGAACATCCTAAAAGGAGAACATTTTTGGCAACCATGGCCGGAGATTACAGTAGTGACGGATGCCTCACTCATGGGGTGGGGAGCTCATGCCAACGATCTGACAATCAGCGGTCATTTGTCTCCATCGGAGTCCAAACTACATATCAATCTTTTAGAGCTGAGTGCAATCCAACTAGCGCTGAACGCTTTTTCTGCCATCTGTCAGAGGAAAAAAATGTCCTGATAATGACGGACAACACAGTGCCCATGCATTATCTAAACAAAAGAGGTGGTGTCGGGTCACTACCTCTGTGCAGAGAGGCAATGCGGCTCTGGTATTGGGCAATTCAAAAGGAATCTCCTTATCAGCAGTTCATCTAGCCGGGGAGAAGAATATGACGGCGGACGTTCTGAGCAGGCAGCGTACTATGTCCCAGGAGTGGGAACTGGCTCAGGAAGTCCTTCAGGAGATCTTCACCCTTTGGGGAAACCCTCAAGTAGACCTGTTTGCGACCGGAATCATCCGGAAGTGCAAAAGGTTTTGCTCAAGGGAATTTCCCCCGAGAGGAGCCCCAGAGGACGCGTCCGAGGTGGAGTGGAACTTCCCACTGCTATATGCGTTCCCTCCGATCCTCGTCATAAGGAGGTTAAGACGGTTCAAATACCACATGATCCTAATTGCCTCGGATTGGGCCAGGAGGATGTGGTACCCGGACCTTCTAGATATGTCCATCTGCCCTCTGTTACGTCTTCCTCAGAGAGAGGACCTTCTCTCACAAACTGAGGGCCAGGTTCTCCATCCAGAGGTCAGGACTCTCAACCTTCATGCTTGGTATCTGAAAGGCTGAGATACAAGGATTGGGACCTTCCGGATGATGTCATGGAGGTGTTGCTTTCGGCGAGAAAGCCAGCAACAAAATGTTTGTACCGTTGCCCCTGGAAGAAGTTTTGCAACTGGTGCAGGGAAAAGAATGTTGATCCTTTTCTGTGTCCTATTCCAGAAGTATTCTCTTTCCTCTTATCTTTGGCACATAGAGGTCTCAATGTTGGGACCATTAAAGGTTATCTTGCAGCGCATTCCATCTTCAAGTGCTCTTCGGAAGAATGTTCCTATTTTAAAATTCCTTTAATAGTGCAGTTCTTAAAGGGACTCACTAATGTGTTTTATCCCTCTTCTTTTGAAGTCCCAGTTTGGGACCTTAATCTCGTTCTAATGTTTTTGATGTGTGTCCTTTTGAACCTTTGCACGCATGCCATTTAAGACTACAAACGTTAAAAAACGTTTTCTTGGTTGCTTTAACATCGGTACGATGAGTGAGTGAGTTGCAGGCACTGTCTTCTGGGCCATCCTATACTGTGTTCCACAAGGACAGAGTTGTATTGAGGGTTAAACCCTCATTCTTGCCTAAAGTTGTGTCTGATTTCCATTTAAATCAGAAGATCACTCTGCCCGCGTTCTATCCTCCACCTCATCCCAGTAAGGAGGAGGAAAGATTGCACAGGGTGGACCCAAGAGGAGCTCTAAGCTTTTACATTTCTAGGCTCTCCAAGTTTAGAGTGGATAATCAACTTTGCATTGGCTACACCGGAAGGAAGTTGGGTCAATCAGTGTCAAAACAAACCCTATCAAGTTGGATTGTGCTTTGTATTTCAGAATGCTACAGATTGGCGGGAAAAGTTCCACCAGAACGCTTGAGGGCCCATTCAACCAGAGGCATTGCCTCTTCGACGGCCCTTCAAAGAGCTGTTCCCATAAAGTCTATTTGTGAAGCAGCAACTTGGTCTACCCTGCACACTTTTACTAAATTCTATAATCTGGATGCTTCCCACTCTAAAGAGCTTGCTTTTGGTAAAGCAGTGCTGTATTCAGCTATATAATTTTAGAAATCTACTCCCTCCTCCAAAGATCTTTTTACACTGCTTTGGGAGTCTAATACATTGGAGGACACAATCCATTCGAAGAACAAGTTACTTACCAACTGGTAACGTTCTTTCGACTGGATGTTCCTTCAACGTATTCCTCATTGCCCTCCCATCCTACCCCTCTGTAGATATTCCAGTGTTTTTACCACTTCACCTCTCGCAAGGCTGACACCTGGCTACCTACTCTATCAATGCACAAGAGGGGAAAAAACAAAACGGAGGCCAACGGGCGTGGCGCGTGCTACTTGTATACCTGATGACGTCACCCTCGACGGAGACCTGGGTGAATACATCTAAGATGAGGAATACGTTGGAGGAACATCCAGTGGAAAGAACGTTACCAGTTGGTAAGTAACTTGTTTTTCTCGCTGTTTCAGTCTTCTGAGGAATTTTACAAATACGGCCATAACGTGCCTCAGTGTTTGATGTAGCTGCAGGCCAGGTACAGCTAATAAGGGCAGTTGATTGGTATGAAGTAAAAGTATCAGGCGTCTAACTGCCTAATCAGGACATTGAGACAAGTAGGGTTAGATTTTCCTATAGCCTATAGTGGTGTACCACTGTAGCCACTTCCTCATAACTAGGTGAGCATAGTTATTATACCAGTCCCACCAGTTAAATCTCTTTTCAAAGGCCAAATTCAGAACGGTGTAGGGCGTCTCAATTTTAAAATGTGGGTACCAGTTTATCATTGCAAAAACGTTGTTATTCAAGCCAGAGTAGTTGCTACCCCTTTGTACGGCTTCCTGGTCACACATTTCTCCAAGGCTTGTCAATAGCCCACGTGTAGGGATCGTTCTGGATTTTATAGAGAGCAAGCCTCTTGCCCAAAGGGCAATTCCACGAAGGGAAAATCAGACCCAACTCTAGTCGTATGAATTCTACAGGGCAAAATGGAGTTATACCCAACAATTTATGCCAAAAAAAAGCCCTCAATCTTATTCAGCCATTTTAAGTCTTGCATAGCTAGTGCCTCAAGTCCATATAATATAGCAGGGCAGAAACACTGTTTATAGAGAGAGACAATAACCGCAAATGAGAAGCAGCATATTCCTTGGTGAATTGCTGTATATGAATCATACAAATGCAACTAGAGGATGTACATAGTTCGAGGCCCAAGTAGGGGTAACTTAAAGCATAGTTGATCATGCCTAATCGGGTGCCCATCTTGACTCTTTATCCTCTTGCCTGATATTGGCATTGTTTGTTTTATCTAAATTGATAATCAGCTCATGCCAGTCTGCAAATCCTGACAACTCATTCAACATGTTCCTCATTCCAGTGAATGTCTGGTCAAACATAACCAGGTCGTCAGCATATAGCATGGCGACCAAAGGAACACTGCCAAGCTTCGGCGGACAGTTCGAGCTCGCAAACAGGTGCTGGGGCAAGTCAGCTATATACAGATTAAACAGATTAAACAGGAGAGCCACAAAACATCCTTGTGTGACTCCCCTGTTGATCTGCACCGAAGTTGTCACTGTTCGCTCGTCCAATTGGACGTACGCCCAGTTGTTACTGTGCAATTCAATAAGTATTTGCTGTAACCACCAAGGAGAGTCATGTTTACTAAATTGTGACCACAAAGTTGCTCTGTTTACTTGATCAAATGCAGATGTAAAATCTACAAATGTGGCATGTAGTGCTAGACCACCTCTACTACGTACACCAAGTATACAGCAGTCTAATGCTCTGATGTTGTGAACAGTGGCTGATCCTGGCCGGGAGCCTGTCTGAAATGGGTGTAGAATGTTATTAACATCACCCCATTTTTGCAACTCCTTTAGCACTAGTGTAGGGAAGAGCTTACCGGTGACGTCCGACAGTAGTTTTTATATACAGGTATGAGTATAGACAGCTGCCATGAGGACACCTTTCGCTCCCTACAAACTCTAGCGAATAACAGAATCATTACGTGGGCTCAATTTCCTGGGTCGTTCTTAAGAACCGCATTGGCCAATTCATTAGGGCCGGGTGATCTTGAATTCAATTTAATTATTGCAGCGTTAATCACTTCCCAACTAAAATCCTTCGGCCAACTTGACCGTACACCGGTTTCTTCATGTGGAACTATTAATTGTTCAAAAAATGTTGATCTCATGTCAATGAGCACTCAGAGTTGCACCAGAAATGGGGTTAACCAATTTTTTTACTCTATCACCCTTAACTGAAGCAAGCATTTTCCAAATGGCACCAGTGTCACGCTTTTTAAAGACACATACAAGCCATTCACAGTTAGTCCAGCCAATATTTGCATTATAGTATGTTAGCCAGGACCGATGTTCCTTTATTAATTATTTATATTCTCCCGGCCACAACTGCTGACAAACCTTGGGCATCATCCCTCAGCTTAGCTGCTCTAAAAGCCCTACGTTTTTAAGCATGGAGTTTCGTATGTTAATATCAAATGCGTTAATGCTATGCTTTCCTCTTGCCACATTTGATTTTCTTCCTTGAACCCCCGTTCTGTATGAAATCTGCCTGAGCCATTCTTCAATCTCGTTTGCACTTTTACCATTTAACTCGTCCCAGTCAAACATGGCTTGCTCAAAAATAGTCACACCAGATTTTCTCGATTTTAACCTTGGTCCAGCTTAATCGGTTCCCTGCACTATTTTGAACCAAATCACCCACACTTAAAAGTATCTAACTTTGTTCCATTCAAGCTAATGTCTAATACAAGAATAGTATGATCGCTGTACTCATTTGGTATAACATTGATAACATTTACGTGCTCTAGCAGACAATTATTACCAGCAAAGTAATTCAACATGGGATTCTTTGTCCCACAAGACCACGTTGGTTTATCCAGCTGGTTTCCTGAAGTATGGCTGTTGAGTAAAATCAACTCCCATTCTCTTCAAGAAGAGGAGTCACTGCAACCCCCGGGTATTCGATGCCGTGTGGGTCGTCGAACTTCATTCAGCTATGTTTTTGTACAGAGCACACCGCTTCTTATGCACACATCTAGAGTCTCCACATATTACTACCGGTTTGCTAACGGTTACCCCTCTCCACTGAGTCAAGATTACTTCTAGGTAGTCAAACACTTCCTCAGAGACACATGCACCTGGGGGGTCAAAAATGTTTATTACCAGCATTTGTATATGCCCCCCACCCTCTTTCATTTGTATCTCAACGGCCAATACATTGCCGCAGTATCCCTTGGTAACACGAGAGATGGATTGAGGTTGTTCCTCACTCCAATCATTAGACTACCCATTGGGTAACCAGTACTACCCTTCACTGCTTTTGATTGGAAGACCACATGTTCATCAGTCCCAATGTCAAACGTTATCCAAGTCTTTTGGAGGGCAAATATGTTGTGACACAACAATTTGACCATTGATTCGCCCTTCTTTAGCAAGTGGGAAAACCCCTGGGTATTCCAACTTGCAATCGCACTACTTCATGGAGTGCAACCTGTATTAGGTAAGAATCTCTGAAGCCATTCCCACCCCTTAGCGTCATCCTACTTTACAGCTGCCTTAGAACATGGTTTTAATTTGCGTTGTTGTTAGTAGCCTGAGTTCCCTTACATTGTGGGCAACATGATGGGTCAATCTTTTTGTCCAAGACAAAGCCCAAGTATTTAAAAGATGCCTGATGGCGTTGTATCAAGTTTACTGTTTCCAGCAAGCAACAATGTATCCGAGATACCGTCCCGGGTACTGTGACCAATGGTTCTACAAAGTGGAAGTCGCATGAGGTCAAACGTCTCAACGATGGCACTTTGTAAAATAAGTCCATCAAAGCTGAGCGATTTAAGTTCTGCTTGCCTTCATTCACTATGACCAGTAGAATGGTGAAAACGTTAGGGTCACGTTCCTGGACCTCAGGTACCTCATCAGTGTTTATTTGTTGATAGTCTCAAGGTATTGAAATATAATCTGCAATACTTACATCAGCACTCTGTGGCACTGCAGTCGCTGATAACTGTCTGGATTCTCTAGTTATGTGAGTACGTGGGACCTCGGGTACTTTTGCCTGCACTTTACCATCGTCCTTCACCAACCAGCTGGTTAGCTTACCCATGTTTTGTGCTGATCTCCTCTTTCGTCGTGCTTCTCTTTTGCTTCACCTTTTGGGTTTTATCAATGGCGCAGATCTTATCGTCGAATTTAAGGGATGAGAAACCGTAGTATCAGCCAAAGCTTGTTGTGCTCTCTTGTTTTTGAGAGCGGTACACTGCAAACGCTTCGCCAGCCGTCATTGTTTATGTGTAGGATAGGTAACTGGGGAAATTGAACCTTCCTCATTTGTTATATTTGCTTCTTGAGTTTCAATCTGGATGGGGATAGTTTGGGGGGAGTACCATGTCACCAGGCTGTGGTTCACCTTGGTCAGCTATAAGTACTTTACCTGCAGAAGACTAATGCAGTTGCATTATTACTTCTCCTTCATGCTTTAAATCTTTGTGGATAGTTCCACAGCGCTTGAGCAATATTTTAATTGCAAAATGCCACACTCCAAGACTCCATGTTCATCGCAGAGTCTTTGCCAAAATGATTCGGAGAGCTTTGGGTATTACTAGGTACTGGTAAAGTAGCCTCTCTGCTTAAGTCATTTAAACCAGTTTAGGGCTTACAGAAAGTCTTTGTTGAGTGCCCGCCTGGCTCTGTACTTTAGCCTCCCCTCTATCTATGGTTACTATGAAGGCCTCATTATTCCCATGCTGTTGGTACTTGTTTGAGTGCTATTATGTAAAGCATAGCACAGCTTCAGCAGTGAGCTGTTATTGATGTCCAGCAGCGAGTTATTCATACTCGCTTGGAGGCTGGCCATTTCCTCAGTAACAGTCATCAGATGCGGCTGCCTTTCCGGATTGTTTCCCTTAGTACCATAGAACGCAATGATTTTCCCCTGCATGCTTTCGGCAGATAATGCTGTAGCACTCATATTTCCGAAAATCTCTGCTGTATCTGTTGCCGACTGCCCGCCCATATTGGGCATAGTGTTTATGGTTGATTTCTCTGACCTAAGACCATAGGGCTTAATCACTTGTGAGAGATGTACTTTACTTCTGCTTGCGGCTGTTCCTGACATCGTTGTAATTCAAGTATGAGTTTTTATCATCGGGTGCAGGGTTTACAATATTAAGAAGTGCACACAGTTCAGAAAAATATGTTTTCCGTTTAATAGGCTCACCTTGTATATACACGCTGGTTTCTGTGCGTACAACGGACCGGTCTGATGTCACTCTCCTTGCCCCTCCGGCCCCGTACGGACCACGGACAGACAACTTTTGCAAACCACTTTGCAAACTCGGGAGGATAGCTAAGGGGCAATGCGCTCGCCTTGAAAGCAAGATGACACAGAGCAACACAGGTTTGATCCAGGGCCTGTGCTTAGAAACCTCTGGGTATTAAGCACGTTATAAATGACCAATTACAAATGACAAAATGACAAATTACAAACTGCACCACACTCTGCACTGTTCCAGCGGTTTTATGGTGAAACACAGCGAGGTGCAGAGGTTCCTCTTTTGTTCATAAGTAATGGTGGAAAGACTTCACTGCTGTTCAGACAGACCACTTTAGCAAACCACTTTGCAAACCGATGAATATTAAAGAGTACGAAACAACAAGTGCGAACAGTAGCTGAGCTATGGCAAGAAAATGAAAGTGATGAGTCAAAGGTAACTCGGACATTATGACCTGAGGAAAAGAAGGGAAGTAATACAGCTTGGAACAGTCTCTAGCTCCCTTCCCCAAGTTCAGAATACAGTTCCAATTATAGGCTTCAACCTTTCTTTCAGGACTTGAGTGTATCTTCTCCCAAAGCACACTTGGTTTCCATATACAAAGTTCAGAAGGAGCTCAGGGTTCCCTTCCCCAAGCTTTAAGCACAGATGCAGCAAAAGTTTAACAAACACTTGTTCTTAAGTTTTCTTCAGTAACTTCCATACACTTGGTTGGTGCTCTCTAGTCAGGGCCCTTGGTGTTATGTTTTGGCTTGAGACCTTGTCCAAGCATCTTCCTTGGCATTACTTGACTCTTTGTACTTTAATTTGTTAACTGTATATTCAGTCTCTCTCTTCCTTCACCTGGGCTTGCAGCTCCCACTTCACTGCTCCCCATTTGTTAAGGAAGGCGTCACGAGGGTGCTGCGTACCTGTTCGTCCGGTTGAGGGCCTCGAAGAAGATGCCAGGCTGTCAGAAGTTCTGTGGAGATGATATGGATGATGCGGGAAACCAGCCCAACTCCCGTCCGAATGGGATCCGGGTTGGAGGTGAACGAGCTCCCAACGCCACGGGTGCGCTCTCCCCTGATTTACGTGGCACCGGGACAGTGCAAGCACTGACAGGGGGAGCTTCTTCTGCAGACAATTTTAGGGTCCAGTGAAGACAACAGGATCTGGAAGATGGAGGGACTGATGATCAGATGGCAAGAGTTGTAGAGCCCCCAAAAGGGCAAAGTACCAAGGCAGAAGGAGGCAGAGCAGGCAGTAAGGCAAGGGACAGAATTCCCAAGGGCCAACTCAGAAGGTGGACTGAGGGGAACCACCCCAGGATAGGTATGGGATCCGGAATAAGGCAGCAAGGGAAGGGGAACCCCTTCCCCAGGACAGGGGAAAGGAGGAGGGTCAGGACAGCACAACAAACAGGAGGGAACCAGGAGCAAGTAAGAACAAAAATCAGGCAACAGGAAATGTGGAAACACAAGTTACCAGCGTGGAAACACAATCCAAATCAAACCACGTTGAGATGCGGTTTGAATGAATGGCCGGGCTCCTTTATATAGGGCTTCCAACACCTGGGAGGCTTGGAACGCAAGCCGTGCTGTCTCTCGGGGATTGGTATGCCCAAAGAGAGGCTTGAAACGCAGGTTCGTTCGAACCGAGTGCCCTGTGGACCGCGCATGCACGGAGAGCGGGACACGGCCGCCAGCACATGCGCAGACCAACGCGCACAGAGAACACGGAAACACCCGAGATCAAGGACAACCCCGGACTCCCAAACGGAAGCGTGGGTACATCCGCCAGGATGGGGCGCGCCGCTTCAGGTAAGGAGACCCAAGGGCATGCGGCGTGACACCATTCTGCTGTTTGCCTGACCTCTTTTAACCACTTTCTCTTCACACATAGTGCTTTAAATATGTTGTATCCATCCTCCAGTGACTTACAAAACGGTGCCTATTGCCTGCACCTGACCACTCTATCCTGTTCCAGGATATCCTCTTGCCAACATGTCAGTCTTTCTCCGTTACTCAAAAGGCTTTCAAAACCTTGCAAATCTTCTATATGTGATCACTCTGATACACAGTATCTTCGTACAGCCTTGTTAGCATAGTATTCGATTGTTCATACAGTTCAGAAGCACTCACAAGTTTGACACGCACCCGCTCTGCCTCAATGCATTTTCTATTCCTTTCCCTCGCGCACAGGTTTCTTTACTCACAGAAACTCACTGGTCGCTTTAGTTGATGCTGTGGTTCCTCCGCTCTCACAGCTTCTCACAAACTGAGGTCAGGGTCACACCACCTGCCCCTCAGGCACTCCTGCGCTGGCTCCTCTGCCCAGGGGAACAAGCACTTTCAGAACCAAGCGGGAAGGGCTGACACTGCATACGGCTTCCTTCCTCCTACCTCACCGGCTCCCTGGAGACACTGCTCCCTCACCACGCTTCCGCAGAGCACCCTGCTCTGCAACGTTCCAGTGTTCCCGCTATCCGCACTCGTCTGGTTCCAAATGGCCCATCTGTGCTTTGCTGCTGCTCTCTTCTCTGGTGCTCTCTTCTTCTCTTCTGCTGCTGCCCCGCCACCCTTTTATACACCTTTATCCCATCAAGGATGTTCAGGTGTGCCTCTCTTGCCCGTTTTGTCTGATTCCAATTAGAACAATTACTGGGACATGCCTGACCTTCAGCCTGTAGTGTTCAGACTCCCTCTTCTTCATCCCAGTGCTTTCCAATAGGAAGTGTGCATTATTCTTAGTTGCCTCTTACTCATCACAGTACTTGATGTAAGATTACGGGGAAAAGCTGGAAAGAACTGACAATATCCCATAAAGACTGAGGGAGGTTCTGAAAGGGATACCATGCCTCGCCTTCAGGCACCCTCTCTCCAATCCCCAAGGACCCCCCACACAGGTGATCCTCCCTCGCTAGTCCACCACCAGGGTCAGGATACAAAAGCGATGGCCCTTCCTTGGCTACCTGAACATAGGATTCCTGAGGAGTAGATGTGAGAGTACCTTCAGATTTCTCACATGCCTTACACACAAGGGGTAAATCACCCACCTCTTAAGCTTTACCCCAGGAATATATACGTTGTTACATTCTGTTTCATTGTTTGTCAAAGGTGGCGAAGGAGCAGCATGTATCAAACAACACAACAGTAACTGTCAACACAATAAGTAAACTGTGTGTATAAACATTGCAGTAAAATTGAAACAAAATCAAGCAAGGGCCATAAAATCCCTCGCCCGCCCAATACATGTTTACGCCCCTGTTTATCCCATATATATCGACAAATGCAAGCACCCTCGGGCCCTGTGTATTTGCTCCTCTATAGACATGCAGTTGTCCAGGTCCCTTTTCTACCAGGGAGTCCTGTGTAATTCCCTTTCTTCCCATTTCCTTCCCATTTTAAGAACCTCCATCACACCCTCTCCCTTTTAAGAACAACTTAAAACAAACGACCTAACAACCAACGGCTTGCATAATAGACTTTGAGGACTTTGATAGTGGATTGGGTTTGGTCCGAGAGGACCATCCCGCTAATTCCGTTTACACTTAATCTTTATCTTGAATAACATAATACTATGAAAATCCACAGCCTCAAGGGGGTTTATTTTCCGGCAAAGTAAATAGCGACTGCACTAGCGCGTCGTATGTAGTCACATCCTCACTCCCTTCCCTCAACCCTCTACAGTGCTCTGTGCCAAACCACTGACCCTGCCTTCGACCGCCACTTTAGGTAATTCCACCAACATTAGATCTGTGGGCCGCTGCTAGATTTCCATGCCATGTCTAACCTCTGCTTGGTCACTGGCTTGGCTGCGTTCGGTCTAGGGTACAGCCCTAGGAGGCATGCTTCCGGGGTCAAATTAAATCTTGTGATTCCTCCCCTCCTAATTCTGAACTCTTTACCTATACGTTTTTCAAAAACAAACCATTCTAACAATGAATACATTCAGTAGTGCAAGCCTGGGATTATAATTCCCCCCCAGAATTAAGTAATGATTGCACTAATACATTTACCAAATCCTATAGAATTAATTACATATTACAAGAAATATCTCCCCTCCTAATTGTAATTTCTGCCTACCGCCAAAACCGTTCAACTGTTTTGCACTCCCAAAACATGTGCATCATGTCCCCTCACTCCATCTTACACCTAGGACAACCTCTCCAATATATCGCTAAATTCCAATAACTTCCCCTCTGGCACCAAATCTCCCCACACTGCCACTCCCCTGTGTTCCCAGTGTGACCTGATGAGTCTGAGGTCTTCTCCACCCGTACTATAAACCGCCATTAAGGGTAGGTTGGGGAGAATATGGTTCCGCCAAATTGAAAGATTTCCTGGTCTGTTCCCGATTCTTTTTCCCCAGCAGCAGTACATTTGGAGGATCCTGGATTCTGCCCACTGCTAGCCAGAGTACCTCTTTTAACAAGTACGGTTCCACCAGCTCTTGCATTAATCTGGTCTTTTATGACTCCTCATCTGATAGACATGAGGCTATGCTCTGTAATTGCCCCGCCAAATAGTATAATTCTAGGTGTGGCAGTCTGTCTGCCTTCCGTGTAGTCCCTGCGTAGTGTTCCTAGGGCAATTCTGCATCTCCCAGGGCCCAACAAAAGCCCACCTAGTGTGGTATTCAACTCCCAGAAGAAGGACATAAAATATAAAAGGCTATGTGTATGCAGTGATACAATAGGCGTGGGAGAATTATCATCTTGATGAGTGCCCCCCTCCCTGTTACTGACAGGGGCAGCTTACTCCAGAATTTTATGGATTTTTCTATTCCTGTCTCTGCCCTTATTCCAGTGCTAATCGAGCATCATGACATATGTTAACCCCCAGGTACCCGAGTGATCTGGTCTCCCACTTCAAGCCTAGATTAGGTAGTCGTGCCTCATCAAGTCCTACCCAACCCACCAGCGAAAATATGCATGACTTTGCTTTACTAACGGTGATCCCCCTGAGCCGCGAAAAGGTTTCTTAAAACCTCAAAAATATATGCAAGGTTATCTACCAAATTCTGGACATACAAGAGCATGTCGTCAGCATCTAATGATAGCAAGTGATTTTCTCTGTCGACCGCTTGCCCTGCTTCAACGAGTTCTGATCGAAGATATCCTGCCAGCGCCTCAAGCACCAATATAAAAAGCATAGGGGACTGTGGGCATCCCTGTTTCGTGCTTCTCTCTATCAGTCATTGTTTGGACACCTGTCTGCCCGTCTTCACTCACTGTGGGTGATGTGTACATTCATTTAACCCACCAGAGAAAATCTTTTCCACCCCGAATCTTTCGAGGGTAGCATAAAGCCAACCCCATTGGACCGAGTCAAAGGCCTTGATGGCGTCAAATGACACAGCAGATTTGTCGTCCCTCAACCTCGTTCTGTCAAAAACAATATATAATCGTCTAAGATTTCCAGACGTGGTTCTTCCCAGGACATACACCCGGACCAGAGAGGATATCAGTTCCACTATTACCTCTTTCAGTCTTTCCGCTAGACGGTCCATGAGGATTTTGCAATCCTGATTTAACTATTGACAACAGTCTATATGATTCACAATACTCCACAGGCTTGCCTGGTTTTAACATCGGAACAATAATAGATTCCCTCATACTTGGTGGTAACCTTCCCTGCTCATATGACTCATTAAAAACTGTCCAGCAATCTTGGAACCAGTTCCTCCTGGAATTCCTTGTAGAACTCCGCTGGCAGGCCTTCTCCACCTGGTGTCTTACCTGTCGGTAGGGCCCACATTTTCTGCACGGATCTCATCCACTGTAAGCGGTGCCCCCAGGCCTGCTGCCTGCTAGGCTTCCAGTATAGGGAATGCCTTCTGGGAAAGCGCCTCCCTTATATGGTTACATGTAATAATGTCCCTGCAAAAATGTCCCCTGACAATAAAGTCACTGTTTTTTGCAGAGACAATATTACATTGAACATGCAGGGGACACCCCTGCAACCCGTCCCCTTACATAATGTCACCAATGGCTTTTCCCGGCAACATTATGTATGGGGACATTATTACCTGATACCCCTTATATCGCTCACTGCATCGTCTGTTTATTTATTTCTACATTTATTTAGCACACAAAACCCTCCGGCATCATGGCACTGTTACAACCAGTTACACTAAAATATGGTCAAAAGTCATTGTATAGGTTTTCATGAAACCTCTGGAATGTTCTATTAATCTCATTCTGAGATCTCCACTTCTCTCCATTTTTATCCATTATCACGCTTATCATAGCGCATGGTTCTTCTCTTCGGCACAGCCAGGCCAACATCCTACCTGGTTTATCTCCCTGTTCATCCAGTCTTTTCGTATATCTTAGACAAGATTATATGGCACAACGGGAGAGACTAGGCATGTGCGAATCTATAAGTGTGAGCAATTCCTTCTCAACTTCTGTAGTCTTAAACTGCATGTTTTCCAGCTGCTCAATTTTGTCTTCTGATCTGGATAGGCAACCATGTAATTTTCGCTTGACTACCCCTGCTTTTGCTATGGCTTGCCTTCCTATTGCTACATTGGGAGGATAGCTCAGGGGCAATGCACTCGCCTTGGAAACAAGACGATGCTGAGCAACACAGGTTCGATCCGTGGGTCCGTACTTAGAAACCTCTGGGTTTTAAGCATGTTATAAATAACCAATTACCTTGAAAGCATCCCACAAGTTCTCACCATCTGGCACGCTGTCCTCATTCAGCCTCAAGTAATCATCTTTCAAATGGATTGTGTCCTCCCACGTATTCCTCATATCATGATATATCTTCCAGCTTCAGCTGGTTCGGAAAAACATTTTTCGCAGAGGGCGCTGTGCGTTGACTCGATGTCCCTCGAGGGCTTCCATCTCGGAGTCAATGTCATCGTCCGTTTATATAGCACGTGCAACGCCCTTTGGCTTCAGTTCTGTTTTTCCACAATAGCATTCACTTCAAGAATTACGGCACGCTTCAGTTTTTGTGAGAAAACTTGGTTCGAGCAATGGCATTGTCTTCAGCTCCTTAAACCCCGAGGATCTGGTTCAAGAAGTGCTGCAATTGTGGCGACAAGATGTCCCTCACGGACCCCCATCGGGTGTGTCTGTGGTGTGGTGCCTTGGCATCGAACATAAAACGTCAGTCTTTGAAAGATCGTAACGGGAAACTAGCGGCGGGTATGACCCCTACTAAATCCCCTTCGATGACTACATTAAAAAAAATCATCCGACGAGTTGAGAGGTGACTCTGTTTGGAACGATTTCTCTTTACTGCACCTTTCCTTCCATCTTTATGGAACCCCCAAACTTTTGCTTTTATTTTTGAATCTGACCTGTACTTTTTGCAGTGCAGTGAAGCCTTAAGCTTCACTACACTGGCCTTTGCTTGTATGTTATGGGGAACTGATATGTCCTTTACGCTGTCAGTACTGAGAAACCTTGTTTCCCCTTAGTCATGTTACTATGTTACTACTTTTGGTTACTTTTGTATAATTTTCTGTAACTTTTTATCATTGTGCACAGCAGCTTACACTGCAGTACAATGGGGTGCATTTTTGTTTTGCCTTAGACTAACACTCTGAGGATTTTTGGTTACTCTAGGTGTGCTAAAAGTATAGGCTGTTGGCAGCAGTGACTTTCCCCCACTTTTTGGGGATTTTTGTTTTAGCTTTACTGCGTTTGGCTACTAACAGTGGCTACTGGTCATCCTGCCCAGCTGATGGTTCTGGACCTCTCTGCGGCCTTTGATCTAGTAGACCATGCTCTACTACTGACTAGGCTCGGGGAGGTCGCCCACTGCTACACTTTAGCATCCAGTTGGATATCCTCCTTTTTGGGACCCCGGACTGTCCAGGTATTCGCTGGGGATGGTCACTCTTCACCTGTCATCCAAACCTGCGGTGTCCCCCATGGCTCCTGCTTGTCTCCGATTCTATTCCACATATATATCCGGCCCCTGCTTTACCTGTTAGATGCCCTGGGTGTCTACTATACCAACTACACCAACAACACTTAGGATGTTCTTCAGCTCAGTAGTCATTATGAGCAGGACCTATGTGCTATAAATAACATCTACAACGCCATCCAGGCCTGGATGGCATGCAATGCATTAGCACTCAACTGCAAGCAAACAGAACTTTTGGTGTAGCTTCTAAAGCAGGTCTGAGCAAGTTGGTGCCGGAGTACTCTAACTTTCGGATTGCGGGCAATATTATTGCTGTCTCGAACGTCAAGACCTTGGGGGTAATTCTTGATGAGGAATTGCATATGAGGCCTCCTGTCTCTTACACACGTTCCACATGTGGTCTCATCAACAAACGCATAAATTACATTTGTCCTTTTATCACTGCTGAGAACTTTGCCTTGCCATCCACTGCTCTCATCATTTCAAGACATGACTATTGTAACAGACTGCTGGCGGGTACTACAGCTATCAACATTTGGGCCCTGCAGGTAAACCAGAATAATACGGTCCGAGCAACCTTGGGTCTTTCACGACATGCTCACGTTTCCGTTGGCAGGAAAGCACTGCATTGGCTTCATATTAAAAAAAGAATTACTCACAAAATCCTGACCCTAACTTTTAAGTGCCATTCTCAATAATGCTGGCTTATATCTTAGATCGTGTAAAGCCCATATCTCAATACTAGGAACCTGTGTGTGGGCTAGTCCTGCTATTGGCTAGTGGGAGTTTCAGCTCTTACCTGGCTTTTAGGATAAGAAGAGGACCGCTGCACCCATTCCTCAGAGGTCCTGGAGAAATCTGAAGGAGCCAAGTATCTTGTCCAGCTGTGAGACCTGCGAAGAAATTTGAGACATGACACTAAAAGACACCAACCGGAGATCAGTTCGAGCCTACAACCCCTGGGAATCGAGGACTGCGACTTTTGATTGAAAAAGCTATGTTGGATAATCTTCTTTTGTTCTGCCAAGTCTGGGGAGGAATCACAGTATGGGGTTAAGTTACAGAGTTCCTAACCTGCCCCCATACTCCAAATTCTCCCATTATAAGTCTATGGGCTTATAATGAACCTTATTTATAACAATATTGGCTTTGCCATTGCTTGCTTGTGCAAGACATCTGACTGTTGGGGCTACTTTTGGGCATTAGTCTAACTTGAACCCTTCACTGGACCCCAGAGACCCTACTGGCATCCTAACTTCTGTGGAACTGTAACCCAAACTATTGGGCAACAGGCACCAACAACTTATGGCTGGACAATTTTAGTTGGGGATCATCTCTGTGCACCATGTGTGCATAATACTTGTCTAACCTTTCCTTTGCAGGAGTTTCTGATGTGTAGTATGCCCTATACCAAACAAATGTGTATAGGTATTTAGTTTGATAGAGTTGTGTGTAAGTCTACCTGCTAGTAGTCATTTTTCTATAGTGTGTTTTGGCCATAAATAACTGTATTTTTATACATCCTGTCTAAGGGCCTCATCACGAGTCTGGCGGTAACCCTTAAATGCGACAGTAGCGCTATTACCGCCGCATTTAAGGATCCGCAAGATCATGGCTTTGGTGGATTTCCCCCCAGCTCTAAGCTGGAGGGAAATCTGCGGCAAATTTGCCGATTTTCGGAGCGATTACAGCTGGCGGGAAATCCACCGGCGGTAATAGTGCGAATTTTCCCCATTGGGCCCAATGGGGAATGAGGAATTCCTGAATGGGCCCAATGGGGAATGGGCAATAACCCTTCCGCCAAACCCGTGATCCGGCGCTAATAGTCCCGGGGGGTTTGGCGGTAGGGCTATTAGCGCTGGTGCAAATAGCGCCGGCGTTACCGCCCAACTCGTGATGAGGCCCTTAGTCTAATCTGTGATTCCCATTGTGTGACCTCATTGTGGACCCCTTACAAGCTCACCACCTCTGAAGAACGTAGCCTAGACCGCCTTTCACTGCTACCTTAACTGGTTTGGCTGCAGCTTCCCAGAGTTGTTCCTGTCACAATATAGGTTGGCCTTCTATACATAGGTCACCAGGCCAGAGTATAGAAAATCAGTCCTAACAAATTGGTGTACAGCGGTGGGATGACCCTCTCCACATAACATCTGGGTGTTTTGTGAAAAGGATCTGTATTGGGTACCACAGTGTAGATCACTGGTGGTGTGTCCAGGTAATACTTACACAGAACACTATCATTTTTGATTGCCTTCTAGAACAAGTCACCTACTCTACTAAATATAATGGAGACAATCACTTTCACCACTTTGAGTGCCTCAAAAGGGGATCAGTTGAGAAAGTTGTGTGAAGAGAGGGGCTTGACAGTGTGCAGACAGGGACTTGACAGAAGGTGTAGGCTAGCAAACAGCCTGGAGGTGCAAAGGCCACAGCCTAGATAGTGGTGGTGGAACCTAGGGTTGCTGGGAGGTGATGCTGACAAGACCGGGGGTTTCAGTGATAGAATAGGAGAGAGTGTCTCAGTGAAGGGGGAGATGCGCCTGTTGGATTGCTATCACAAGGACTAGACTGTGTGATCTAGGCACAATGAGCGGGGTCCGAGAAACCATACAGGGGACACATGCCGGAAGGGGGTGGGGGAAGGGGAAGGGAGAACAAAACCCCAGCAGAATCAAGGCAAACAAAGATGCATGCGTTTGCTGGAAAAGGGGTTCAGAAGCAGGAGTCATAGAAGGCTGAGATGCGACCGCCAGGGGACAGCCAAGAGCCCCCTACCGAAGGTGCGGATGCTAGAATACTAGAGGCAGTTGCGGCCCTAAGAATGTCAATGGAATCCCTCATCAGTGAGATAAAATGCGACGTGGGCCTCCTGCGGCAGGATGTGCACAACATGGCGGGCTGAGTTGGCGAGACTGAAGGAAGAGTGGATGAGGTAGCCGCTAACACGAAGGAGCTGCAAGACAGAGTCCAAGAACTGACGACAACATCCGAATCCTTGGGCTAACCGAGGGGGAGGAAGGCGAAGATCCCACCACATATGTTGCGAACATGCAGCTCCAGGCGATAGGTCCGGGGACACTGTCATAGGGGTTTACAGTGGAAAGAGCCCACAGGGAATTGGTGAGGACCCGCCCCGACCCATCACCATGATACTGAACTTCAGGGACAAAGAGAAGATCCTGCCCTTCTCCAGAGAGGGTTGTCATGCCGTTTGCAACTTTTCCGCCATTAGAATGTTCCACCTTGACCTTTTACTTCCTGTTGTGTCGCTCTAATCTTTCTGCCTACCTATGCCCTGCTTCCGTATTTAACCACACCTCCTTGTTTGGTTCAGTGCGTTGCAACTTTTTGCCTTAACGCTTCGTATTCCACGCTGTGCCTTGCTTACAGCTTTGCCTAATTTTCGCTGCCTTACCGGTCCCAGTCCGGTGCCCTTTCTTCCTTCCCTGCGTTATTTTTTTGTCTTTTCAGCCCGCGGTTGGAAGTTGCTTTTCTCTTATTTTTGCCTTTGCTTCCCGTCTGTATTCTTCCGCTTACTCCGTTTAGTCCCTCCCCTCTCTTCCCTTTCTTTCGGCTCCTCGGCCCCACCCTCTCTTGCTCGTTTCCTGCACTCCGACCCATTCTCGGGTTTTCCACCTCTTACCTTTTTTTTCCCCTTTTCTTTCTTGATTTCCGTCTGTCTTCCTTTTTTTCTGCGGCTTCTTAGACGTCCTTCTTGCGCTCCGGGTTTCCTTCTCTTTGGAATCCTGATCTGCCGGTGTTCCACATACACCGCATCCAACTCCTTTCATCATGTGATCCTTGCAGTCACAAGATCCTTCACTTACCTGGAGCTACAATACACCTGGAGTCGGCTCTTACCTGGAATCAACACTTACCTGGAAATCAGCCCTTGACTGGAAATACAGCTACTCTGCAACAAGACTCAACACTCAAGAGAGGTTTTTTAAAGCACCCGCTTTTTTCCTCTCTTCGTGGCTTCTTCGGGAAGGGGTCCCTTGCATTCCTGTTCTATCAAGGAGACTGGGTGGCTTCTAACCGCAGAAGGCCTTTTCTCTTCACTAAAAGGAAAACATCAAGGAGAAAGGGGCGAAGAGACGAGTCATCTACAGAAGATTCAGATGAGGAGGAATGGGTTCAGGATAAAGACAGTTCTAGTTCCGAGGAATCCTGTGATAAGTTTGACAATCCTGACAGGGGTGGCATGATCTGCCGTGGGTTAGCGGCAATAGCAATCTACCCAGACTATACCCTCCAGAGCCGGAGAGGTCAATTTGTCCCAACAAAGGAAAGACTGCGAAAACAGGGCATAAAATATATGCTTTTATACCCGGCGAAGCTGAAAGTGACACATAACGGAAGAGCCCTGTTCTTCGATGTTCCTGAAGAAGCAAATGCATGGATGGACGCTAATCGGATGAAGCAGATGGCGGAGGCGAACATTGACACTTGAACTGGTGTCAGACAAAGGGATGTTGCAACACAAGTGAGACTTGAGATGCACAGACATTTGAGAATGCTACAGTTTAGGGGCTGGATCAGGCTATATGTTTGGTGGGTAGCGTATCTTCTCTGTAATCCTCGTAGGTTGAAGACATGTGGTTGCAAGGAAGTGACTCATATGTTCGGCCTCCCCCCATAGTTCTCTTTTTTTTCTTTCTCCTAGGAGAATTTGAGGTACCAGGTGGTACCCAACCGCCAAGTTCCGAGAGGGTGGGTTGAAATAAATGGCGGCTATGCCTCTACAGACTGGTTCTGGTGGGCGTTTCATTCTAGCTCATGTTTGGGGGTATTTGTTTTGGTTACAGCATGGCTTGGTTCGACGGAAGAATAGACGCCAGGAGTTTATCCTGGGGATGGGAAAGCAGGAAGGGAGAGTCCTTGGGCGCAACAGAGGGGTGGAGAGGGGGGAATGCGGGGTTGGTCCAGATGGTGGAAATACTGAAGATTTCCGCCTGGAATGTCAGGGGCCTAAACAATTATATTAAGAGGGTCAGGGTGGCGGTATACCTGCGACGAAAAGAGATTCGGATATCACTATTCTAAGAGCCACACCTCATGGTTGATAAGCAAACCCAGGTCCTGCAAAAGGAGGGTAGGTGGGGGGATTTTGAGGTGGGTGCGGCGTCAGGGGAGCGGGGGGGTGGGGGGGAATATTGGTCTATGGGTCTTCTTTTTCCAGCATGCGAGGGGAGTCCTTATCTGGGTTGCCCCGACGGTGTCTTTTAGGAAGGTAGGAGTTTGCACAGATGATTAAGGCAGAATAGTGCTAGTGCATGGGTTTTACTGAGGTCTGCCAGATTAATGCTTATGCCCCAAACCAGGATGCATCTACTTTCTTTAGCTCCCTGTATACGAGGCTGACCTCATTCTGAGGGATGACATGGATCTGGGGAGGGGACTTTAATAGCATGCTAGACCCAGCACTGGGCAGGTCAGATTGCAAGTACACACTGCCGTCCCCACCAGCTAAGGTTTTGTTGACATTATTGAGGGAACTGAACCTGCAGTAAATTGGGAGGTGGCTGATGGGACCAAAGAAAGAATTTTCATTTTATTTGGGTGTGCATAAAGTCTACACACGCATAGATTACTTTTTCACGGGAATGGACCACCTTGGGGATGATATGATAGTTTATTGATATAGCGCCTATACACAATGTGTTTCAAAGTGCTGCAAGGGAAGGGAACAAGGGAAAATACAATGACATTCTTACAGGTCATGAACAGTAAGGATGTGAAATTAACTATCGTACTCGGCCTGACGACATTTCAGATAGTGCAAGAGCTAAGACATAGATAAGGAAGGGAGTGGGAGAGTGGGAAGGAAATGGAAACAGACAGGCGACTACCATACTAGGCCTGTCGACATTTCTGGTAGAGCCGGAGAAAAACACGAGGTGAGGGAGAGTGGTGCAGAAAGGTAGGGGAGGAACAAAACAAGCGACTATTACTAGGCCTGACGACATTTCAGATAATGCTGGAGGAGGGGTGGGGAGGAAAAAACAGTAAGGGGATGGGGGAGGAGACAGACGAGGTTGCTATCATACTAGGTCCAGGGACAATTCTGATGGAGTAAGTGCATAGAAGAAAGTAAGGGGAGGAGATAGGAAAAGGGAGAAGGGAAAGGAGGAGAGAACAGAGAGTTAACCTTCAAAAGAGTGGAGAAGCAAGAGGGGAGAGTGAATACAATTGCAGAAGTCAGTAGTAACACATAATGTTGCAAGCAGGATAAAAGATGAAGATGGGAACAGCATGATTCAGGGCACCATGAGTACAAGATGCAATGGAAGTCCAGCATGAGAGTTGAGAAAGGCTGACGCACCATGAATGAATGAAGTCCATAAAAGTAAAATCCAGCATTGGCCACAAGACAGTGATGGTGAAACCAGAATTAACCAGGACAGACTCCTGCAGAAGTAGGCTTGAGGGGCAAGGGGGGAACAGGGTAGAAGAATCAAGCAAAACAGGCAATACTTGTGTGCGAGAATCGTGGGGGCACAAGGGAACATCACGGGGGGACCAGCGGGGGTGGGGATGGGGATGGCTTGGGGGGACAGAGGGAGTAACACATGTTGGTGCATGCTTACCTGCTGTCTGAGTAGGAGGGGGTTGGGCCCTGAGTCCTCTTGGTACGAACAGGAATTGCCCTTTTCTTCGTCAGTCCTTCACTTAGGACGCCCAGGCGAGAGACGTCCTTGATCTAATAGTTAAGAGCAGGAAGGAAGAGGCAGGGCTAAGAAGGTAGGTGGTGCTTAGGCCAGGTGACCTAGATCCACTTGCACCTGCTCCCTATCTGCAAAGGAAAAGAGGCTGGAGGGCTCCTTCAGTAGGGAAAAAGAGCGGCAAGCAGGAAGGCACCAGGTGGGCGGGGTTTAGGCCAGGTGACCTAGATCCACTTGCACCTGCTCCCCATCTGCAAAGGAAAAGATGCTGGAGGGCACCTTAAGTAGAGAAAAAGAGCGACAAGCAGGAAGGCACTAGGTGGGCAGGGCTGGGTAAGTGGTGAAAAAGAGCGGCAAGCAGGAAGCCACCAGGTGGGCAGGGCTGGGTAAGTGGTGAAAAAGAGCAGCAGGCAGGAAGGCACCAGGTGGGCGGAGTTTAGGCCAGGTGACCTAGATCCATTTGCACCTGCTCCCCATCTGCAAAGGAAAAGAGGCTGGAGGGCTCCTTAAGTAGGGAAAAAGAGCGGCAAGCAGGAAGGCACCAGGTGGGTGGGGCTTGCTAAGTGGTGAAAAATAGCGGCAGGCAGGAAGGCACCAGGTGGGCGGAGTTTAGGCCAGGTGACCTAGATCCATTTGCACCTGCTCCCCATCTGCAAAGGAAAAGAGGCTGGAGGGCTCCTTAAGTAGGGAAAAAGAGCAGCAAGCAGGCTAGAGGGCTCCTTAAGTAGGGAAAAAGAGCGGCAAGCAGGAAGGCACCAGGTGGGTGGGGCTTGCTAAGTGGTGAAAAATAGCGGCAAGCAGGAAGGCAGGCACCCGGTGGGCGGGGCTTAGGCCAGATGACCCAGATCCACTTGGGGAGTTTGTGGAAGCTTCCTATGAGGGTAGAGCGCTTTCAGATCATTCGCTCTTGAATATAGAATGGGTTTTTAGTAATCAACCAGCCCCGATACCCATGTTGTGACTGCGTGCAGAGACCCTATGGGATGGGCCCTTCCGGGATGACATAGCACGGCAGATAGAGTATTACTTCAGCACTAATGATGGGAGTGTCGCTCATGGGGAACTCAATGGTATGCCTTTAAGGTAATGCTATGAGGGTCCGCCATAGCTAAGGCTGGAGGTGTTCGAAAGGGAGCTGAAGAGGAAATTAGCGGCCACAGGGGTGGCTTGAATAGAGGGAGGGCGGAAGGGGTGCTTATCGGACTCGGGCAGGACTGTCTGGGTCATTGGGAGAGACTGGGAAGATGCAGCATGGCGAAACATTCAGAGAAATTACATGGGCAGGGGGACAAGCCTGGAAGTCTACTAGCGTGGTTTATGCGGGAGCGGATATGTGAGATGGGATTATTGAAATAGTAGACGAGTGTGGGGAATTGTGGCGATGACAAAAAGAAATCAATGAGGTATTTCAGAGGTTTTACCAGGAATTGTATGGGGAAGTGGGGTATAGTGAAGCACATGAGATTGCAGAGACTCCGTCCAAGATAGGTCTGCCCAACCTGAGCGCAGAACAGATGGAAACATTAGACGCTCCGTTCATTATGAACTGCAGGCAGTGATTGCCATGGGAATTTCTGGGGTTTAGACGACTTGTTAGTCCTCTTTCTTTGCCCTTGGACTCAGCCTCCCACCTCACTTTCATCCTGCTCCAGGCACTTATGTGCTGGATCGGCCGCCCGCACAGCGGGCGGGCGTCGTGGGCGCGCCGCCAGCGCGCCGATGGTGCGCTTACGGCAAGCCCGTCTGTGCCCGTCCATGCCGGGACGTGCTGGAAGAGGCACTTAGACAGAAGCTCCCTGATTTCTTTGGCCCCTTCCAGCACTAGGTGGCCAACTGGCTGGAGTCACAACACAGCCTTACTTACCCCCTCTCCCACCATAAGTGCTCATAATACTGAGCCCACGCTGGACGCCCCTGCTCTGTGCTTGCGAAATACAAGGTCCCTTCCAGCTCATACGGGTGAGATCTGGGACTTGCTAACATATAGGCAACCAGCCTTTCTATGCATGACCGAAACTTGGCTGACACCGAGTTCGGCGCCTGCTGTAGTGCAAGCCCTCCCCCCAATTATCGTATCGCCCATTATGATCGTCTGCCCCCCAAGCGTGGTGGAGGCATTGCAGTCATTTTCAGAGACACGTACACGGTTAGCCAGATACCCTGCCCACACACACTTACTATGGAAGCCCTCCTCTGTCGATGTGTGCTGTCACCATCCTGTGTCACCCACCTCCTGCTAATCTACCGCCACCCGGGCCCTATAGGAGCTTTTGGGAAGGGCTTAGCTGACCTCGTAGCTGCTCTACACCTGCAGTACACCAATCTCGTGGTATTAGGTGATTTTAATCTGCATTTCAACCTTCCTAGATCGGATGAACTCAACTCGCTTTTGGATAGCCTCTCTGATCTACATCTCTGCCAACTGATCCATGCACCTACTCACTTGCATGGAAATACTCTGGACATGGTATTTGCCAAGGATGCTTTACTTGGCCCGGCCTTATTGAGCCAGTGACCTGGTCTGATCACCACTTGATATCATGTTTCTTCATACCAGCCACTCCCGTCTGTAAAGTTCTCCCCCCCCCCAAGAAGTTACTTCGCTCTTGGCGATCCGTTGGTCCCAAGGCACTCGGTGCCCTTATTGCCTCTAAGTGTACTTCCCTGGGATCTGTATCTTTATCTGCACTCTCGAAGTCCCTGTTGGCCGCCGCCGATGTCATTGCCCAACTTAAACTAACTCAAAGTCGGAGATTACTCTCTCAGGCCTGGTTTACTGATCAGCTAAAAAGCGCTCGCCTGCTGCTCAGACAAGCTGAACGTAAATGGCGGATTAGTTGTGACCCTTTACTTAAAGACTTGTACAAGCTTAGTCTCTCTAGCTACTTAGCCAATATCAAATCGGCCAAAGCCGCTTTCTTTGCACAAAAAATTGGAAATGCTCTATGCAAGCCAAAAACACTATTTTCTATTGTCCAGTCACTCGCTTCCTCTGAGCCCCTAACCTCTACGGTTAAGCCATCGCAAAAGCTATGTAACGACCTGGCATCTTTTTTTATCACGAAAATCGATGTGATTCGATCGAACATCGCTAAATCTTCCGCTACGCAATCTTCATGCACCACTAGCATTGTGCCATCTACTCCCACTGACCCCCCAGCTAGCTGGTCCACCTTCCCACTGTTCACCGAGGCAGAGGTTCTAGCAGCCATCCTAAAAATGAAATCCTCCTCCCAGAGGATGCCATTCCCACAAGTATTATGAAGACAATTGCCCCGGACATTCTGTCTGACATTACAGCGGCGTTAAATAACTCTTGCCAGTCTGGATTGGTACCTCCGGAGCTCAAATCTGCAAGGGTTATTCCTCTGCTTAAGAAGCCGTCACTTAATCCTACTATCCCTTCTAATTTTCGCCCAATATCCCTGCTCCCGTTCCTGTCTAAACTTTTGGAATCTCTGGTCACGCCCCTTCTGTCTTCCTTCCTGCAACCCACAAAGATTTTTAACCCTGCCCAGGCAGGCTTTAGGCCAGGGAGAGGAACGGAGAGTGTGCTTGTGTCAGTGCAAGACGATATGTCCAGACTTGTTGATGCGGGTGGAGCTGGAGCCCTGATTCTGTTGGATTTGTCCGCCGCTTTTGATACGGTGGACCATCCTATTCTTCTTTCACGTTTAGCACAAATCGGGATCTCTGGCCCGGTCCTTGCTTGGTTTACTTCCTTTCTCGCAGACCGCACTCAGACCCCTGCTATGCCCCCGTTTCTTTCTTCCCCCTGTGTCTTCACCTGTGATGTTCCCCAGGGATCGTCTCTCTCCCCTATTCTATTTAATATCTATATCTGGGTGCTGGTCTGCCTTATCCGCTCGTACGGACTCAACTGTTATTCCTACGCTGATGATACTCAAATCCTGATCCGTTTGGATCAGGATCAAACTGAGGTCTTAGCCTGCCTTCATGACTGTCTAAAAGCAGTCGGTGTCTGGATGGACCAAAATTGGCTCAAGCTCAACGGCGATAAAACGGAGGTGATGCTGGTGGGCTGCCCTTCCAGCTCCCCACTATGGACCCCAGCTTTCTAGCCTACGTCTTTGGGCCCCCTGCCCTGCCCAGTGGACAAAGTAAAGAATTTAGGGCTCATTCTTTCCACCTCTCTTTCCATGTCAAACCAGGTTTCAGCGGTCTGTCAATCCACTCACCACCAGATTAGGGTAATTAAGAGGGTCCTCCCTATGATCCCGGAAGTTATGCGCCCTCCTGTGGTGGCTGCATTAGTCCTTTCACGGTTGGACTATTGCAACTCCTTGTACCTCTCTCAGCCTGTGGGCCTTCTCCAGCGACTCCAACGTATGCAGAACCTGGCAGTTAGACTAGCCACGGGCTCTCCCTATGGAGCGCATATCTCGCCAGTGCTTCGCCAACTCCACTGACTTCCAGTGGCTCAGCGAGTTAAGCTCAAGTCCCTGTGTATTGTCCACCGGGCAATCCAGGGTCTAGGAGCTGAATTTCTTCAAACCAAATTCTTCCGTTATATCCCGCAACACAATCTCCGCTCCTCGACCACCAACCTACTTGTGGTTCCTAGGTATAACCGGGAAAGATTCGGTGGCAGAGCTTTTTCCATTGCTGCGGCCAGGCTGTGGAACACCCTCCCACTGCTACTCAAGTCTACCTCTAACCATCTAGCTTTCAGGAAAGCCCTGAAAACCACTTCATTCTAGCTCTCTGGCTCTTTTTTCCTGTTCGTAGCTTCCCCACCAGCGCCATGATGCCCTGGGGTGACCGTGCGCTTTATAAGTCCAGGTAACATAACATAACATGCTGCTCACGGGTAAGACGCTGGGTGGGGATGGCCTACCGGCCGAGGTTTATAAGGAGTTTATGGAAGAGGTGGCCCCAGTACAGCTGAAGACCCTTAAGGGTACTTGTAAAGTGGAGAAATTACCCCATTGCATGGAAGAATCCATCATCGTCCCTATCCTGAAGCCCGGCAAAGTGCGGAAGTATTGCAAATCATACTGCCCGATATCCCAAATAAATCAAGATAGCAAGATCCTCACGGCAGTACTCGCGGAAACAATAAGAGTGATTTGAACATTGGTTCATCCGGACTAGACATGGTATTTACTGGGGAGGGTGATGTCGGAGAACTTCAGACGGTTACATGCAGTAATAGATGGGATGCAAGTGTGGTCGGACAGGCGCGCGGCGGTGGCACTGGATTCCTTCAAAGCGTTCGACTCTGTTCGGTGGGAGTGGTTGTTCGCCTCCCTAAGGAGTTTTGGAATAGGAGAGGGGTTCATAAGATGGACCCAGGTGCTCTATTGTAGACCGGTGGCGAGAGTGCAGACCGTAAAACATGTTTCAGGGCAGTTGTCTATACAGAGGGGCACGACACAGGAATGCCCACTATCCCCTATGTTGTACATCTTAGCCCTAGAGCCTCTAGCAGTGTTGTTGAGGAGGGAGTTAAGGGATACGGCTCCTAGTAGATGGCACATATCATGTGGTCTTGCTATACGCGTACAACATTCTCTTGTACATACAGAGCCTGGAGGATAATTTGGCGTCCTACTTAGAGGTATTAGATGATTTTGCAGCATTATCAGGAATAACGGATAGCAGGTTCAAGTCCTGTATATTCCCACTTGCAGGATGGGCTGGAGTGGAGGAGTTGCAACTTCCGTGCCTGGAGCTGTAGTGGAGAGTCAAAACATTTAGATATCTAGAAGTTCATGTTCACCATAATACACTGGAGACTCATCAACAAAATACACTGACTGCAAAACTATGGCTAGACACTCGATCAAGTTTTGGGAAAAGCTACCTCGGGGATGGGCAGGACTGCGCTGCTGAAAATGATCGCCCTCCCCCCTCATGCTGTACCGCTTTGTAAATGTCCCGTACCTCATACCAAAATCCTTCTTCAGGGACTTATACTTGACGATAAGCAGCTTTATATGGGGATCAGAGAGGCATAGAGTAGCCCTAGATATCTTGTGCAGAGACTATGTGGACGGAGGGGTGCGCCTTCCGCACTTCGAGCTATATAATTTGGCGGACAGCTGCAACATGTGGCACGGTGGGTGGCAGACATAGAAACGGTAGAGCATGAGCAGCCGAGCGCAAAAGTGGCTCCCTTCCTGCTGAGGGAGGTACTGTGGTTGGGGCGGGCAAGGTCTCTTACAGTTAGACAGGAAGATCTGGGCAAGGACTAAGGCGCTACTAAAGGTGCAAGAACTTGACTCTCCCCATATACCCTTGACAGCGGTATATGGTGAGAACACAGAAGACTTAGCACAGCTTTAGGTCGTAATGGGAGAGCAAAGGAATAGTGACAGTCGGGGACCTGCTCTCGTTAGATGGGCTCTTAAAATTCCACAAGTTAGAGGAAAGGTTTGGTGTGCAGAGAGGACAGTTCCTAACATATTCCAAAATAATACATGGGGTAAAGATGAGATGGCCAGACTTTCCGAGCCTTCTGGAGGAGGATAACACACTTGGGTTGTTATATGATGTGTCAGATGGAGGACACAAGGTACTCCGACTGTAGCAAGGGTTATTGCAGGTAACACTCAAGGAGAGAGCCAAAGGAAGGAGCAAATGGGAGTCAGATGTGGGCAGAGCGCCCTCGGGCTCAGAATGTGCCAGGGCGTTGTTATACCTCAAAGAATTCTCGAGAAATGCCAGGTTTAAGCTGACACAGTTTTACGTACTCCATAGAGCATACATGACACTGTATCTTATATTGCGGTTCCCGGGCTCGGGGGAGGAGGGATGTCCATGGTGCAGGGAGAGTGGGGCGGGAATGATACATATGTTCTGGACTTGTTCAGTCATACAGGGGTTCTGGCAGGAAATAGATCTGAGGCTCAGGAATGGAGGGAGAACAAGTTATGTGTGGAAGCTAGAGGTCTTCTTACTTGGAGTGTTCACGCGCCCCAAGAAGACCACACCAGAAAATAAGATGGTAGTCCTGGCCTAGGTTTTGGTAAAAAGAAGGATCGCCATAGCATGGAAATCGCAAGATGGCCCTGGCACTGAGGGGTGGGTGGAGGACTTATGGCGGTGGTCTACGGCTCAAGCCACGGTGTGGTATGAGTTTATGCAGGTGGGTAGAAGGGAAAGTTCGGAGAACGTGACAGCCTGGAACGCCTTAGTTTAAGAATAGTTGAGTTTGCCTGTTGATAAACACCCCTTCACTCCTGACAAGGCGTGGCAAGATGGAGGAGGGGAGGTATCGCAGAGAGAGTTAAGAAACATGAAATGTGGGATGTTTTGGGACTGAGGGCAAGGGAAGAACTGTGGTCGATTTCTAAGGACTGAAGCCATGGGTTTATTAGTTCAGTTGGGAATCGAAATTGGGGGGGAGGCAAGAAGGGGCGCACAATGGAAGATGTCATGCAAATTGGGATATGTAATGTGATGTAACATGTGCAAGGATCTCCAATAAAATAAATGTTTTAAAAACTGTGGCGAGAGATACAAATCCTCTGAGAAAGTCACAAAAGGGATTCCCAAAGAGAAAGGAAGATATGATAATGCAGTTGATGAACTCAAGTGATTGATCTAGGATTTGCGAATAAAATACTAATAAAGACAATCTATATTGGTACCAGAAGTACCATCAAGAGAAGGGAGCCATTGTCCTGAGTTAAGTTAGTTCTCATAGTGATAGGGTCAGGTAGGGTAGTTTTGGACACAGGACTTGTTTATTGTGACATTCATGAGTGATGAATGAGCACCATCGTTAGTAATATAGACAGGGACCACCCATAGTGATAGGGAAAGCTATGCCTTTATAAATTACTTCAATAAAATATTGTGCATCATGTCATTTAAGAGTCTGTCCTTCTTCTGACCCCGCACAAAATACAGCACACAAAAAATAATTATGCTTGTAGGACTCCGAACTGTTAGATCATCATTATCATCATAGTTTATTTTGGAAAAATGTACATTAAACAAGATAAAAAGCAAAGAACAAGCAAACAGATAAATTGTACATAAACATGGGTATCCAATATGATTATAAAAATAAACAAAAGCTCAAGCATATTCTCACCATTTTCAATTCCATGCTCTGATTAAGAAGCCTGCAACCGTGTGTACGCTTCAATTAAAGGGAACATTTTAAGTGCTTAAACATGGGATTCAGCCAATTTCATCAAAGATCATACAAACAAGGACACCAAAATTTCAAGTGGTTTACATCCTCAATAGGGTGAAGGCACCTTGTACATGCTTTATAGAGTTGAATTATTCCATTTACTAGCATAGTTCATTACAGGTAAGATTCCCAAATGGAATTTGACATATTAATTCCTTTCTGGTAGAACTGTGTGTCAGTTGAGGTAGTTTTCGGAACATTGGTGTCTTTTAATCCTCATGTATTGAGTTGCAAGTGGCATAATGTAAGCCCTATTCATTTGTTACACTAGCACATAATCCCAATATGCTTTTTATTTTTTTACTGAATTTATATCAGAATTGCCTATTGTCTCAAGGCTATCCCATACATGTCACATCTCAATCCTTCTTAAAATACTTATGTGAGTAAACCACACCCAGGGTTTAACACTATTACCTGTCATAACCACCAACATTGCTCTCTTGTAAACATCCAGTTTTTCACAAATCCACAGTTTTACCCATAACCATACAGGCTTGATTTTGATGCCACAGTCTATGCCCATCTCTTCTAATTTAAATTTGAGTGGTAAATTTGGTGTATAAGTGGTAGAGAGAGCAACGTCTTAAAAAACCTTTCACAGATTGTTAAACTATCAATATTGGAGTAACCTCATAATTCCAAGCCATACATGGCAGATGGTTGGACATAGGCCCTCTATACCTCTTGGTTGTAGTCTAATACTCTTCCCCAAATCTGTTAGAGAAGCTAGGAGTTGCTCCAGAGCTCCTGAGCTGTTCGATATCTGTTCAGGTACTGTTTGGTAAAAAAATATGCTAACCTCCCTAATTTGCATTTGTATTCACGCCAACAGAAGTGACCTCACAGAAAAGGGCATTGCAAGGACCATTTTTAATCTTTGATACTTGGTGGGACCATAGGAAGTGACATTACAATAAGTTGCCATAAGTAAGCTGAGAGAGAAAGAACAGTTTTGAAAGACATGATTGGTCAATATTATTATTAAATATGAATCAAATATATAGTCCAGTAAACCATGAGTGAGGTTTTTTTTTAATAACAGCAGATTATTCCACAATAATATTATGATATACGCTATGAACAGAATCACCTAGAGGGACACTATGTAATACACAGTTAGGGGTAAATGATTTGCCCACGATCACACACTTTAAGTGGAGAAACCAGGATGTGGGCAGTAAGCACTTGACCACAAACCTTCCCAGGTTTAGTTATAAATATTTATTACGGTTTTGGTTTAAGTTTCATGTCCTTAAATAAGGTTTCATGTGCTTAAATAATACTTTGTTTATAGCAAAACTTTGAAAATAATGTACATTACATAATACACTAGCCTTTCACATGTTGAGCAAAAGAGTATGGCTTTTATTTTCCCCATCCTGCCTGCAAGGCTCACGTAGCACTATGCACACTAACATGAGCCTAAACAAATCTCCCTTGGGTTTTAAAACTATAATACATCTCATCCATCCTGAGGGCTATTCTGCCTTCTCCGACGATATCTTTTTCTTGTAAAGATCGTAAAACCTGTATTTTTTGTGCTTCCTTTGTCATTTGCCCTTCCTGATGATGATAATAAGCTTAAGACACTGATGTCAAAAACTGAAGCTACATATTACGGGAATGACCCGTGCCTAGTCTCTAAAATAAAGGAAAATTATTTTTGTGTGTGGTTCCTTTTATCAGACTGTCCTTAGGCTCAGGATGCTTTCCTGATTCTTGACGAAAACAACTTTAGATTAAACTTTACTAAAAAAAAGTAATGTAGATTGTCAGGAGTTGTCCAATTATAGACCAGTTTCTCGTTTCTTTTTTGGGAATTGAAATAGTCGTTTCTGATCAACTGAATGGCTGGATTATGGAACAAAACTTACTGGCCTCCTACCACAGTACTGAAACAAATATGGAAACTTTGAATGATGTGTACCGAATGTTGGACGATGGGTGGATGTTGCCTATTGATTTTACTCTACATATCTGCAGCATTCAATACTATTGACCATAACATCCTCCTTATCAAATGGGAATTAAAGGTCAAGTCTTAGATGTGTTGCGGTCATTCCGGACGGCCAACAATAGAGGGTAGCGATGGGCCAGAACTGCTCTGAGCAATTTTTGTCCCTTAACGGTGTTCCCCAGGGCTCTATTTTATCTCTTCCACTTTTTAATTTATATATGGAGCCCTTCGGCAATCTACTCACAAAGCATAGTATTGGAATTCATTAGTATGCTGATGATACTCCATTATATTGAGGAGGATCACCAGGTGGAGGATCCTTGGTGATTGGAGAGAGAGTATCTGAATGCAAGACATGGTATTCCCCCTTTAATGTCACACTAACAGGTTTATACAAGGCCAGGCAATTGAGTCTAACCCACCTTCACCTGCAGCCTATTAAGAATGGT